>NW_019212979.1:0-30067 GCF_002532875.2 Varroa jacobsoni
AAATCAAATCGACTTACATTTTTATGAGAAAAAGGGGTTAAGAAAACGACAAAATAAGCAGCTCTTTTTTTTCTAGTTTTAAAAACAAGTTTGGGAACATCATAGAAATAATCGGTGTCACGCATCGTGATAACATTGACGAGATGCCTCGGCCGAACACAGGATAGATGTATTCATCCTGATCTTGAATAGCTCGCATGATTCTTCACCATTTCTACATGCTATGGAAAAATAGCAATATTAATTGGCTATAGAAATTGTAACATTAATTAGCACATTCTCGGGTTGTTCTAGGAAGGAGGTTTAGAGCTAGACGGAGTTTACCTATGCCAAGGCGAATATTGACTCACGTAATCTCCCCATTACGGATAGTTCTCATTATGGACTAGACGTAGTTACCCTTCTACTCTCCATTAGAACACTTTGAGCACGCAGGTGATGGCTGTACTTTATTTAATATATAAGGCTGGTAGCATATCGAATTTTGCCGGTTCTAAAAGAATGTCTACGGATCTGCCTGGGTGCTGCAATAAGCAATAGAAAAATGCAAGCCATATAGTCAGAACCATGTCTCAGATGCATCTGCAGGAATCTTTTGTATAAGCCAAGACACTTACCACCTTTTCCCCATATCTATAAAGGAAGCAACAAACACCAAAGGGCTTTGGGCAGCAAAATTGTTATCCTGTAGTATAAGAGCATTATTACACAGGGCGGTATTTTCAGAAAATATGAATTGAACATATTGAACATGGGTAGTATCCTTCCGGGTGGCTTATTTCTTGATTCGAGTCTTTGTAAGATTTGTTTTATGGCTATTTTCCGCAGATATGATCTGCGAGTTGATCGGAGTTGATTGAGGCTACGCCGTTAGAGCTCAAGCCCTTTATGCAAAGACTTCCCCACCATCTTTCTTGTTAGCTTTGCTAAGCATGTCCTGGTACAAATCATCTATGTTTAGCAGATCTATTTAAGGGAACAGATTTGACAGTTGCGGATGGGGGATGGGGTTTTTTCAGCGGTGAATTTCAATGGATTCTACTTGAACGACTTTCGTTGAAATATAAATTGACATATTGGTATCTAAACGATCCATCGACTGTAGACGGACAAGGGAAACCTCGCGACGCGTCCAGACGACGAGGGCACCGCAACAAAACCATGACAGTACTAATTCAAACCAGAGTGTTTTAAGTCATCATTAGGGCGTTTCGATTCCTCTGATAACTACGTCCTGTTAAAGTATGAAACGCAGTTGAATGATTTAAAAATGGCATTATTTTGATTGAGAAACATTTTAGAACTTAATTAAATTTGAATTGGGTTAAACCGAACAAAATGAAGTGTCTTGTTATGGTGCAGCGGTAGGGATTCTCCTATTGAAGCTAGGGATTCGCGAAAGAGTTCAGGCTCGCACTCGGATCTAGACAGTCTATTTTGTGCTATGAGCCGGACACATCAGAAACAAAACGATAATAAAATTATTATCACTAACAAGAACATACAGATCGCGATTTGTGATTATACTAACAGATGATTGAATGTGGACAATGATAGATATGTCGCAATACTGAGCGCTGCAAGTGTAGTTCGGAGCTTGGTTCAGCTATTGTGCCTCATACAAAGGTCTAATAATTATTTAGTTTCTGCGATTTGTACTTTTTCTCAACGACGACAGTCGTCCTGCACCCAGTTATTTCGTAAGAGTCTCCTAAGGGAAAGACTACAGTTTAGACTATAACCGGTAGTAATGCCTGTGACATGGTTGGAGCATATTACCAGTATCAGTTGTAACGGCATTCGTCAAGGATAACTGCACGGTGAACTGAAATGAATAATAATTCGAATCATTTGGAGATCGCCGAATTCTAACTGGCAGGTCAAAAGACGACCCTCATGTACCTAGAGTTGGGTAAAAATGCCCAGAAAAATAATGCATATATCGTCAATGAGTACCACATTATTTTCGATGGAGGCCACAAGGTCTCAGGTTCGTATTGGATCTCAGGTTTTTTGCTATACGGCAACGCGCCAGTTCCTCGTCGAAAGAACTACATTGCCATTATATATCTAGGTATGGAGAATAGCTGAATGATGCGTGTGGCAACAGGATGCGCACGTAAAGCAAACTGTTTGTACTTAGCTCTGTTGCTAGTCTAGAAGTACTAATTTTTCACTGTCTGGTTTCTATTGGCCTTGGACGTCCTTTATACGTACACAAACTACTTCTCTTTCTTAACGAAAGTATAATGGTTGACGGTGATCAGCTTATTGATATAGGTTTGACGGCTTATAAAGGTACTGCTTAGTTATAAGAAGGCACAGTAGCAAATCATTAACGATATACAGTCTCCTCATAACAGATCTACCGTGGGATGCACCATAGCGCAGCCGCCTTCGAATATCGATTAAAATTTTGGCATGCATGGCCTTTGGAAGCGAAGTTGTTACTGGATTACCTCGTCCGATTATTACAGCTTTCGATGTTCTGTTTACTTGGCCCTCCGTCACTTCTGCACCGGCAGTCTTCAAAGAGACTTAACTGCATATTGTATAAAAGGATTTGGCATTTCATTCGTATCCTTTCGTGATAGCGATTTGGGTCTGGCAGCAAAAGATTAAGAAACATCCGTATGATTCCAATCTGGATGTAAATCAAGCCCGCACGTTGAACGACACGTCGACTTTTTTACCTTTGGGTGCCTTCTGAGCCCGATTATCGCCACCTGAAGCAACAGGTGTTTGAACATCTAAAGGATGAAGCCAATTGATCTCCCCTTAGCGATTAGTGCGCAAACTAGCACTATCAGTCTAACCTGGTGGATCTTTCGCGCAGGTCTTGGACCCGTTTGAAAAAAAAGCCGTACTTTAATGAAGATACGCGGTTTGCCGACCACTGACTCTGTCTCTGGCTAAGTTTAGTGAATAAACATTTGATACTTCTAACAGTACAAAGATGTATAGTGTCAAAATATTAGGTAAAAGTGGCCTAATTGAAAATCAACACATCATTGGGTAAATGTTGTTGGGCGAAAAATCGTACGATACGTCAAAAAACGGCTTAGACTTAGGTCAGGTAATACCCATTTTAGGGTAATAGTACAAGAAGTACGATGCCACTCTGACGCCAACTGAGTTAACTGTATTTCGTTTATATGTGACTATCTATATATGATTCGAATGTGTAGAATAAAAAAACAACTTAAAAACATGAGCAACCGATAGACACCTTAGGTCAAGTATTTACACTGACTGAATACAGCGGCAGCGGCAATAGATGGGTTCCCTCTGCGTAAGTCATTGTCATCTCTTTGTTGCTATTTATTAGTGACGACTATTTAAAGTTCTTGCTTGATGTCGTGGCGCTAGTTCTGGCGATGGGCACTGATTCTGATCAACGTTTCTGCTAACTCTCAGCAAACCCTCTTCACAATTAAGTCCTGCCTCGAGTCAAAGCAATTTTAAATGAGTCGCTATTCGTGAAATTATGACGCCGATCCTAATGAGATAGTTACAAATAAGGATTATTTAATCGGACCATAATTACCTTTTAGTACATATGAAGGGCGAATGAAACCAATTGAAATTCTGGCTGAATGTTACATTACCCTAAATAGAACAGGAAGAGGAAGACGATTTTTTTATCGTTTAATGTGCTGGTTATTCATGTTTTTTTTTATCTATTTATATGCCGATTTAACGTATACGTCCATTAAGATTGTACACTGTAAAGAGGATTCTCAAGGGACGTTTTTCCTCGTTCAGATCGTACTCACACGCATGTCTTTCTTTTGCGTGTCCGGGCTTCCCCTGCGCAGAACTTCGGTCCGTTGGTGGACACCCTTCTTCCGAATGATATTCAAATGTTATTCTACGCGAATTGTGGTCAACCGTAATTTCAATGGCGCCCAAGAGAATCGACATTGAGGGATTGCATTCGAGGCACAACAATTTGTACGTGTCAAGAGAGCCGGCGCTCATCGGCATTGGCAGACTTATTACATTGTTTGATTTGACCCATTCCGATGGACCCACAAATGTACATTCGTATAAACAAAGAGATCTACCTCACTGACCATTGATATTCGCACACCCGCTCGTACACCCAAGGCATGTTTTCACGCGCAGGCCAAGTGAATTTGTCTAGCAGTTAGGCACCGATAGAAAACATAACAAGTACCACAAAAACAACTGAGACTGCGCCAGATGGAGTAACAGGTTTTTCGATTAATCGAAGAATACCCACACAGAACAACGCAGCTTTTGTACACCTCCACACACAAGAACACGATCACCCTAGTTAGACTGAACGTAGAGGGAGATCCAGGCATTGCTAAATCAATATGCATTCAGTGGGGAATCAGCGTCGTTACTAGAGAAACGTTGCTACAGAACATACGAAAATAGATCGATTCGCTTGGATTCATCGATTGTATGTATACATTTTAACCGGTTAATTATGCTACACAGCCATCGGACTGGGCCATTGTTGTTGTTGTCATCGTCATCGAAACTGCAACAGTCAACTTAAACTAACAAAACACAGAGTGTAGAGATTCTGTTTCTGGCTTCAACGTATACGCTTTTCACCTAAAACCTATTTTCCTCATTAAATCAACGACTACCATGTTCTACGCCGAGCACCTGTTCTAGTAGTTGTGCTTGTCCAGCTCTGTCGGCTACTCACAACGAATGTATCGATGCTACAATTGACAGTCGATAGTAAGTTGGCTAGTTGTCACTGTATTTGACGATATCTCGTTTCTACGGCAGATTATACATGCCAATTGTTTTTTGATCGTTTATTTAGTTAGAAATCGAATGAATATAAAGCGAATGCGCATTTTTAAGCAGACGCATAGACTCTGCTCAATATCGCCAGCAGGTTCACTTCAACAAATGAGCCTATTATACATTACCTGTATAACGACGTGATTTCCAGTTCGTTCACAGTCATCGACCACCATAAGCACGGCCATATTTCAGCAGCTGCCAACGCCTCCGATCAAAGCGCATACGAAATACAGGTAAACAACAAAAAGCAAATACTATAATTAATGGTCAAAATTGATATTTGCATTAAGCCGCCATTGCTCGTTTATCTACAACTGCCAATGCGCTAACAGTGATGAGGATACGGGACATCTACCTGGCACCAAATATTGCCAAGGGCAAGTAGACAATCGTCGGCGCAAATCACACACAAAATACATACAATTCCAAAAATGTGTGTGTGTGTGTGTGTGTATGTAAAAAATAAAGCAGAAGCCGGCTTGAGATGATGATGGTGAATTGTTAAATATGAAATTCTGATCCACTCTGAATTAAAAGTTAACAATAGCTGTCCCTTTTTTTCGAATCAGACTGTGAAGCGTAGATGACATTATGTTGAAACTTGAGCTTCAGCTACTTTCTGCTTATAGTCATATGACAGACGTTAATCAATTCTAGCTAGAGGCCTATCAAATCTTTCGTTTAGTAGAAAGTATCTTTCTACTAATAACTTTATAATAAAAGTTATTAGTAGAAAGATTAGTTGAAAAATGATACCAATCCGAAAAAATGGGCGATGCTCAGCCAAAAACACTGCGGCAATATATTAGGATCACTTAGAGATAAAGCGGGAGATTTAAAAACTTAAAATCTCCGCTTCCAATCCCGTCCAATCGTTGAACATCCGGTTCCTATAAAAAAACGAGTTCCTATAAAAAAAAAAAAACCGCAGACGGTCGCCACCAGTCGACACTACGTAGACCTCAGCATTTTGCTAGCATAAATTTTCCAAACGAACTGTCAAATATTTTCAACACATCACGGTTCTACAGCGCTGCTTGTCCAGCGTATGGTCAAAGCATATGGTCTTACATAAACTATATATTACTAGAATATCCTTCATCATCCAGCCATTATACGTTAGTTAATCTGTGCTTATCGAAGTTTTTAGTTTTAGAAAAAATCTAGTTGTTAAAGGCTTTGCTGTAAGGCCGAGGTAACCCAAAGGCAAAACAGAGGCACTTTTGTGTATCCTTATTAAATACGATTGGCACCGACCGTTAGAACGACCTTCAAAAGGCTGCTGATCATTCTATAATCGATACCTTCGTTAGAAACATGCATATCTTTCACGACGCAATTTCCCTAAAGAGTTCCAAAAAAAAATTAGCGTATAACAAAACCGCGGATTTCGATCGATTCAGGAACGAACACATTTTAAACATCGTTGTCCGTATTATTCGATTCATATTTGGGGCAAAGCCTAAGGCATTACTGAACGTTTTCTCGAGGGGCAAAGGCTAACTGTTTCGCCATCTGATCAACTTCCGAAATTATAGGGAATCGTCTTACGACCTGTCTACAATATATCCGCTACCTGTCCACGAAAAGATACGGCACAACAAAACAACCATCTACCTATACCGCCCGTTGGTACCTAACACGAGACGTTTAAAACATCCTTGCAATGTCAAGGACACTGATCTTTAATTGCTCATATACTTTAAGATAGCTTTCGATCTCGTAAAGTTATTTTACGAAGTGCTCGGGGTGTCGGCACACGCGCTATTCGTCCTCTGTCCTCCTCTGTCTAAGGCTTATCTAAAATCTCTAGGCAGCGGTATCATCGTATTGGTTGGTTCATTGATGATTTACGCAAATATTTCTAATTCCGCTGAATATTCCATGTACAACTGACATCGTCTGAAAGAAAAATGGCCGTATGAAGCCTGACTTGTATTGTATAGGACGCCAGTAATAAAGACTTTCTTAACGTATCTCGATGCGGAATATGCTGGCTGTGGTTTCCGTTATCTTATAAACAAAAACGAGCCATGGCAGAGGTCCGGTATAAACTGCGTCTACCGATTCTGTGATCGACAATGTCAAAACGCGAAATGCCACTTGTCGAATGCCGTGCGCCATATTGGGAATTCTACCCCAAAGACGTTCACCTCGATATATACGTATGCATGATATTATAGTATAATAATGATGATGGTATATTTTTGCACCGAATTTACAGTGACTAAACGATAATTACAATTGGAAATAGGATTTAGTAATAAAACTGAGACAACTGAGGGAATACTGATAAATTTGATATCTGTTCGTTTGATAGTGTGCTTCTCATCTATCTATGGAGCCGGGACCGATAGTCAGCAGTTTTTTTAGCGTTGCTTTTGTTTAACTAACAACATTATTTATTGGCACATTGGTATGGCAAATAGATGAAACTACTGTGCAGAAACCCAGAATTGCTCATCTGATATATTTCAGAGCGTTTTTTTTTTCTGAATTATCTCGAGCTAGCTTGAAGTGAATTGGAAATACGCGCTTTCCAAACTAAAGAAATTGTGCTAGTAAGACTAAATTCTATTATCAGCGTACTATTCTATTGTAGTTAGAGCCAGAGCAAGTGCTTCGATCGGACTCTTCTGCGATTCAATTTAGCTAGTAAATGTGTAACATTGAAGAGTACAATAAAGCTCTAATTATGTTAGTTGCATATAGAAAATCACAGCTGACATACATTTTTCGGATGCTATGAGAAACCACGCAATAGGAGCTGAGGCAACGGATGTTGCCCTTAGAATTTCGAAAAGATATAAACAGATTCATGCTAACAGCGCGCAAGTTAAAATCATGCAGAGATACTATTATAAAAAATGTATCTATTTAGTATTTTTATAATTCAGAGGTTCTTAAAAGTCGTTGTTGAAGTCTCGCGTGGTACATTATTCAAGAATTGGTTTTTTTTTTTCCTATATTTACAGTAAAAATCTCATTGCTTTTTGAATGAAAAACGACAGTGTAAAGTAACGTGCGTACAAGGTAGTGCGCCATTTCCAAAATTTCTTATATATACAGTTCTAACTAGATTAATCATTGGTACTTTAAACACACACCGATAGCTGATAGAGATAGATTCGCCGAACATCAGCAAGCATGACCGTTTACCTACTTTCTATAGCATCTTTTGCGCAAGAGTTTAGATTCAAAATTCGCTAGTCACAGGCCCCTATATTCCTTCATCTCTGAATCGTCTCAGGTATACCCGTGATATTAAGATTGCCTCAAACTGCTTAAGTTCAGTTCGATTTTGCCAAATAATCTGTTGAAGAATTTGAATGATCAGTAAGAGGTAAAGGGTGAACGACGCGTATTTACGCTTCGTGGACCAACAGTATCATCGAACAGATTGATGAAATGCTGCTTTTGATCGGGACGGGCATCGCTAGGCCAACCTGATTTGTTACATAAAAAAGGTTTTCGGAGTATGAGGAAACACAGCTTTGCCATTCTGTACGGAAATCTCATTTTGAAGCTGTCTTCTCACGCGAGATATACGCGTACTTATAAATACGCTTGTTTCTCGGGTTTCCAATCTATAAATTTCGATACAAGTAATAGCAATGTGTATTCTGTGTTGCTTTTTTCTCTTCGAAGAGTAACAGCAGATGATGATGGTTAGCTGTACAGTGTTACTGAAAAATTATGCAGTTTTTTCATGTTACCTTTCATATGTATTGGAATCAGTTCAATAAAAAATAAAAAAAAAAAAACGGTGTAGCTGACCTGTGGAAGCCCGCGGAAAGCAGCTTAGTTTGCGATTACTTGACAGAACCGCGTAATTGTCTGCATAGTGCTCGAATCGATACATTCGCGCACAGGCGCTTCGATCGCTACACCTTTCCACCCTATCCGGCAAGAAACCTATCCACTGATCTTTCTCTTTTTGTCATTGTTATTAGTGCATTCTGGACAAACGTAAAAACAATACCTCGTAGATTAATAGTGCACAATCCAGAAAATTGTTTAGGCATCACCAGGCTACCGCTCGATGACCCCTCTGTCTCTCAGAAACCATGCATCAAAAAAGCTACTGACGGGCAGGGTAGGGCAGGGCAGGGCAGGGCAGGGCAGGCAATCCACGCAGTGAAAACAGACAAACTCCAGCATCGCTGCAGGACGAAAAATCGAAAATGTGACGTGAGCGAAACGTCTCCCTGACGTTGTTCCACGGCGACAGACGCGATGGTCTCGACTCGACTCTGGTGCGATGTAGCCATGCAATTGAACTGTATATTCAGATCGGCAAAAGTTGGAGCCGGCTCGCACTTTTGCGTCCGTATGCCTAAAACGGGCGTTTTTTTTTATAGCCCGTGGATGCGTGTTTGTCTGTGCTTGTGTTTGCGTGCCTGTGCGCGTGGTTTGATTTGTATGAAACAGTTTCAAGTCAGCAGAAGCTGTTTGCCGGCCTCTCTCGTGAGTGGACCCTTTGATGGCGAGTTTTCTGTGTGTTGTAGCCGCCGCAACTAGTCCTCAACGAATCGCGGCGAACAGCCCACAACGCGTTTGTCTTTGGAACAAGCCTGTTGATGTTGCTCAGCTTTAGCAACATTGTATCGAATGAAAAGAAGATGCGTCAAAGCCAATGGAGTCAGCGGGAACGTAAAGCGGCGGATGATGATGATAAAGCAGGTCGTTGAACGCTGGTCGACCGTCTGCAGGCGTTACTCGAAGTTGCCTCACCAGCAAAACCGATCCATGTGTATTGAGTGTCCTTCGATAGGTGAAGCTCGAGGCTTGAAGCTTTCCTCAGCAGATAAACATGCTGGAGTGATACGCAAATGTGTGTTTGAATCGATTTGCATAAGAATACATTTACTGAATGCAACAAAGCAACGAACGCGATAAAGACTCTACTGTCGATGACGATAAGGAACGTGAGAGCAATTAGAATTAGAAATGTAATAAATAAAATAAAGCTAGACCGAACTAATAGACACAGCTTTGTTAGCACAGATGAATCAAACGAAATCCAGCACCAAAGGATCTAGAGATCTGCGCAAGGAGTCTTCGTAGTAATTGATAGTAAATGCGCTGTTACCCTTTGTGGAGCGCCAAAAAAAAAACACTCTGATAAAGAGAATTTACAGCGAAACACATTGTCTGGCGTTTTAACGGCAACTTGAGTCATTTATATATATATATATATATATATATAAGGAAAAACAATCTACGTTTGGATGAATTTTACCATGTGAGCATTAAACTGGAAGGTACTTATGGTACCTAATCGATCGTTACAAGCTTTTGTTATTTTAACGAATGAAGTGACCATAAACGACAGCCAGTACAACAGTGACAGAATCTCGACAGAGGTAATATAATGAAACCTAAAGGTTAGATAAATCGTTTCGACAAATATTCTTATACACGTATATATCGTGCACAGATATCAAGTAATAATATTTTTACCAACTTTTTATCTGAGGAAGAAAAAAACCTATGCAATAGGTAGCGTGGTGCCTAACATGTCATTGCTTTAGTGCACAAAATGGCCTGCGAGTGCTTCTGTCATTTACCTTAAATATGATATTATGTTCGTCACAAAATAAAGATATAAAATCAATGATACCTATCTTTATGGAGCTTAGGCAAATCACTTTATATAGTTATCCTTCATTATTTCACGCACGCACGCACACAGGCGGATTGTGTGTTATGTGTATGATGAAGAAACTCCCGCAGTCTTCTAGGTAAAGCTAAAATTAATCCGCATCTATTTAGGTATGTATCATAGGCACTTGAGTTTTGGCTATATCCGAAGTTTTCTGCAATTAACTAATCTTTAATAACTTCAAATACTCGTATAGCTTGAAGTGTTGTAGACAGACCTAAACAAATAACTACTGTCCGTTGCAAACGTTCGTGTTCACGCTACCGTGAGATCCTTGTTTAAATAAATCTGGATCTTCTATTGTCGCTCCGTAAATTATTATATCAGAATGAAATTGCCAAACCTATCGGCGCGATCTAACTAACTAGAAGGTTCAAGCCGCGCATAATGTTTTCACAACTGCAAGGAGGATACTAAATAAGTTCGATTCTATAACAAACTGCTAACTTCGTACTCTGTATTGGTAATGCGCATTACAATGTATATGAAAGAAGTTCATTCGATAGAAAGAACTGAATGCTGAAACGTCATTTTTAAGCGACCCAATGTATGAACTGTATCAGGATCTGGCGGCGAAAGTTATTGATTTTGTGAAAGTGAGCTTTTTCTCCGTTGGTCCGGAATCTACAATATCTACAACACCCGTTAGTCATTATCCCTTTTCACAAAACAATTTCTGTCGGTGATTGAACTCGTGGGTTTCTGTGAGAGCATCGGAATCCAACAGGTTACCGCAGAGTGGCACTTGTTCAATCTATGATAGAATCCAATTGTAGTTTAAAGAGGCCGTTAACGTTCGACATCTCGACCAAGTCCGTGCTGTAACATTTGTATCACATGTGAATCTCGGCTCGTACGAATCCTATGTCAACAATTGTGCACATATATATACTACTAACGGCTTTGCTTGTTAAACGCGTAAAGCATGCGCGCGATTTTTGAATGTTTAAATCATGAGAAAAATACCTTCTTTAAATTGCCACGCACGAAGAATACGTAACTTTTTATTGTCCGCCTACCAATCGCAGCCCTCCACCTGCCCGCGTTCTCTTTCAGTTTCTCTATTTTTTGATGCGATTATATTAGGCCTTAGTGATAGATGTACAACCACTTAATGCAATGATATACAAATACGATCGATGGGTCGTTGCAGCAGGTATTGGTAAACCCAACGCTGGGCCACGTTTTACGTGAACCGGTCTGTTTTGAGCTATTCAATAGTTAAACATAGCAACCGAAGGCCACTATTTTAGCTAACGGTACAAAATTACAGTTAATTAATAATATGATGATGATGATAATAATCTTAGTGAATTTGGCAAACAATTTAATTAGTACAGAAATCGCTCTATATCGATATTTGTTACCGTGCCCAACAGTTAATTCACGCTCGATCGATTGCTATTTAATAGAAGTTTCACAAACGAAAAAAATCAAATTGTTCCCAAACCTGTGTTGCATTAGTCTTTTTTTGGAACAGCGGTGTTGTTCATAGTAATACTTTACGAGGGTCGTAAAAGTAGGTTTACGGATGGGCCTATTTTTGGGGGGAAAGTAAATTCAGAGGAGAGAAAAAGAGTTGGCAGAGAAGAAGAGACGCAATGAACAGGCTAAAAGTGATCTATGCAAAAAGTGTCTTGGAGATAACGCTTTTAGGCCTTTGATCGACGAAACACTAATGATTCTTAGTAGCGTAGAAGATCACGAATGGTCTCCAGAAGGTGCAGATTGCTTTGAACTGTAAATACGGCTCGCAATATATATCTGGTTCGCTTATGAACTGCTTTATTTCATTTTCCAGATCCTTTCGTGCTTAGATACAATGAATTGAACGAGCGGAACCTTAATTTCATAGTGAATGCTGAACGTAGAACATCTGGCATATTAAGCACACCATCGCATATATGTTTCAGCTTATAAGGAACTGAATACATTTTGCTACCTAGCCAGATTGAAAATGAATTAAAGAAAGCTTGCGATAAATAATAGTTAGATGGGACGGTGTGAAAGGATCAACAACGGACGATATTTATATGACAACATATATGTATGAGCTGAAATCTATCTAATCTGACGACGTAGTACCTCTTCATCAGTGTGCCACGAATCAATTAACTGCGAGCACTAGAGATATCTGTTCCATTTACTCTGTACTTTAAAGTTATTCCTGTTATGATAAAAACATACATAGGTAAACATACGGCATAAAAGCCGTATTAACAGGTCAATAACAGCATGAAACTCCACATCACTTACGGACGATCCGTGCGCCATTATGAATAATAACTGCTCCCTTGATACCTTCAGTGATAAATTATAAACATATGTTAATGCCCGCTACCGCATTATATAATTACACACAGAGATCACCTATTTCCGACATTTACTCCACGGCCAGAAGCCTACCTTTTTCAGCTGTAAGCCTATTTTTATCTCAGTCCTTTCATTGAAAATGAATTGGAACGAAATCGGCTTAAAAATGCTTAACATCAGGTTGATTATGATTTATAGGCAAAGTATTTTGCCCTACTATACAAATAAATGGTAGATACGTTTTCTGAGTAGGAAAGACTACGGTTATGTCACGTATTATGATCTTATGTTATGTTATATAAAATAAATTGTTATAGAAATTTTTTTATTGACTTCAGGAATCAAGGAAGTGATACCTCCAATTAGTTAAGGCTCGACACGCTAAGCCGAATGGTAAAAGGTTGACGCGCACTTTTCAAGACATTCGTTTTTTACCTTTGTTCCTTTAACCGCCTTTTCTGAGTAAAACCAATGTGTCCTCTGAATTCAGATACCCTAAAAATTCGAGCTTTGATATTAAATTTACCGAAATTGTCAAATTTTCCTATTATATGGTAAGCCCCAATGTTTTTTTTCGACCAGCCTCTCGTCTAAAATGATGGTAAAAGTTACATTTCAAGAAGTTTTGTGAATAAACGCAAATATCGCATTGATATCAAAATATTTTGTGTGAAGTTTTCAATGCATGAAACTTTCGAACATTTGTTTTTCTTTATATGCGAGTTGTTATGTGTGGCAGTACCAATTTGCTATAGGTTTAGTGTTATACCTGGAAGAAGGTCGGGTCTTCTAAATATGGCCAGACATTACATCGGTATCTATTTGGTTGTTCCATTGGAATTTCACCATTGAATAAACACAATCTTTCGCCCAAACAATTTTAATCAATTATCTATTATTAGCATGGATCCGGATTCGTCTTTCAAGCACCTTTCAATCCAAGAAGTTGACATTTTCTTTTGCGATAAACAGGTCATTGCGCCATTTTACACTTTTTGAAGATACAAATTTTTCCCATTAAGGGAGCTCTGTAGGGATAAGGAAAAAGGTGATAAAGATCAAACATCACCGTTAATCTGGGTCGGGCGTTGCTGCAGTGAAACATTACTTTTCCCCTATTGACAGTAGCCAAATGCTTTCTTTCAACACGTTGCCTTAAGCGGTCGAGCTGCTAGAGCTTAACTAAAACGACAAATTGGTGATTTTAGAGATGTTCATGGAAGAGCGTTTTCTTGCAATCCCAGCAAATGCATAGCATTACGATAGTTGGATGAGATCCAGCATTACCTTTCGTTCAAAGGGCACGCTTCAGCCACGATTTGTCCTGACTGAAGTTGTTGTAGATTATCAGTTTTTTATTACTCAATACTGTCCTTGTAGTAAAAAAGTTCTCATCTAGTTTTCGGCTTTCGGCCGTGCACACATGTTTCAGTAGCAGTTGGTGATCGGCCAAAATATGAGTAACTCAAATGTTTGCCCGATGGACCCTATCATTGCTAGTTAGATAGATCTTTGAACGGTCGATTTTAATGCTCCGGTATATCGTACAATCTGACGAGGCCTTATTAGTAGGTCTTAGTCGAGTACAATAGGAATATCAGTATCGTTATAGTCAGAGAGACGAACCGCACGTACTTTGTCTTCGATGCTAAAGTCACCATTTCCAAAACGAGCAACCGCTTTCTGGTTGTGTACTCGGCTATAATATTGGTCACACAGATTTCCTCGTACGTTTAGGCCACACTTTCCAGAAACAAAAACGAACTAAAATTGTTTGTGACATCTTTATTTTAAAAGACTTCTGCAACTTAACTAGAACTGTCACTTGAATCAACTATAGCATCAAAAGGAGTTCAGAAGACAACCCTACAAATGTAATGAAAGACCGCTTTTCTCAGTCACCCAAATTTATTTAGTGGCGAAATTGTGGAACAACCAGAAAAAGAATACTGTCTAACGAAGATACTCGTAATTTACCGTATGGTACAACTGGCTTTGAGCCATCAAAGCTTCGGGATCCTCAAGGTAAAGGAATACACGGCGAACAGTTTGAGAAAAGCTCCACGTGTCAGCGGTTCTTTGCACATTGAGATTTCATAAAACATTTTCCCTTAGCCTGATACGAACTTCAAATAAAGTAACGACCCGATTTCGAAGACATTAGGGCATACCATGTAATACCAATCGAGTCTGCTTCTGACGTCTGAGTAAAAAATATTTATTCTATCATAAACAACATCAGAAGATCTAAACACAGAATGTCTTGAAATTTACGTAAAATTAGTAATTTTCCGCAATTAATATTTGTACCATCACACTCAAGGTGATTATTTATGCAGTCAGATCGCGAAAGCGTAGTGAAAATATCCGCGACAAATGGCCGACTTTCTGAGAACAGACCGCGCTGTAAAGGGCGTTCGTTTCAATCATCTATACTGGTAAAATAATTTGTTCTGAGTTTGATCCGGTATGCAAAATATCAAGGCGTCTTTCCAACGTACCACTTAGCAAGATGTTAGCTTAATTGGCTTTGTTAGACCTTTGTCCTTTTGCAAATCGGGCTACTCGTTGTATGTAGATCATTCGTAAGCTATTCCATGTATTCAGAAACAATGTTTACTAAACCATCACCTGTAGCTCTCAGCCTGCCCAGATGTGATTTACCGTTTGGACGACGGCAATTGTTTTCAGTTGTTTTTAAGTTGCAGTTAAGGATTTCCGTAGAGATCGGGATTAGCACGTGCCAGGTAACTCCGGCACAACTCATTTTATGCTATTGCCCAAATATAACGAGCGTTTCAGTACGCTTCTGTTGCATATTACGAAAGTAAGATAGGAAAAAAGATGATTTTGAAATTACAATGTTTGCCAAAGACCAAAGGCATATTAATCTTGTTAAGTCTATATGCATAGTTAACGGATTGCATCGTTTACCTTCTATTAAATAGATAATGCCGGATCAAATCCTCAATACTGACGGGTGGCACTGAAAATAGTGTTTGAAAGACTAGGTCAGCTTTAAGGTTAAGAAAATAACGGAAGTAGAGCATGCTTTATTTATCGGAAGGAAATCGATCCCTGATCGTCTTAGTACATCTAACCAAAGGGAATTTCATTATGTTTGAATGTTCGATTCGTTAATTCTTCATTGGCTAGGCAGCACCGGCTTAATCCATGTTCGTGGCTTGGACGTTAGTCTAAGGGAGACCCAAGCTCCGAATAGACGCACATCTATGTAGTGTACTATATTATCTAAACATGCTATCTTGACATAATTAGATAGTACAGGATGTCTTGGAGCGTAGTACGCGTATGATAAACCCACGTACGCGATGAGGGTTATCTATACGAGCAGTACACAATATCATTTAAATGTTCCGAGGTTTACGTCCGGTATTGTTTATCGTTAAGCAGTTTTCTAGCAGTAGACTGGCCCCATGAAGGAACGATTATGCCGTATTATCCAGCCAGCTAAATATAGCCACCGCTACTGACTCACGTACAGAGGCATTTAATTTCAGTGAAGTGCGATGCTGGTTTCTTCAAAATCATATTACGACATTTTCGACTAGCAATTCGTCTGAAGGACTGAAGATCTTCAAAAGAAAGTCGTCTGCATGCGATCCCTGCCGATTACCCTTACACGTAATGTTTACAAAATATCTATTCGAGGCACTAGAGCGCCACCATTGTTTGGATCGTATTTGCACACTCGAATCAAAAGAGACGTGTAAAAATATAATGGTACACATATCGTTTAACCTGCTATTGCTTTAAATTTTAACATTCAGTAGTCTATCTGACTGATACGCGTCGATACAAAGACCGTGCGGCAACCTGTTCCATGTAGACCCATCGTTTTAGCTGAAATGACAAGTTTTTTTAGTTTCAATAAAGCTGGCAATTGATAACAGTACGATTTGTTCACAGGCTGGCTCGGTAACGAAGTTCTATCATTCCAACGATACAGATAGACGACAAATATTCAAGTGCGCATAAATCCGTAATGGTGATACCAATAACAGCTTCCAGCGAAATTTTCGCGCCAAACTTTTTCTCAACAATTAAGCTCTCTACCGACCCCCGGCCAGAGAGATTATATAAATAAATGTATAGACACTTATAGATGTTCTTATTAGACATTGCCCATGCCATATATTATGTACTTGAAAACAAAGTAACGACTGCATGCGTTGTACGCAGAGGACGTGAAGTGTACGCATGTTCGTACATCGAAGTGTACAAGTATGCCTTCTTTACCGCCGTCATTTAACTACTACAAACAGAGTAGCAGTGCATGCTACATCTGCGAGCGTCTATTACATTTGCTTTAGAAGTTCATCATTTGACTTTTGGGCAGGTTGTTGGGGTTGTACTACTATCAGCGTTAACTGTGCCACTCTTAACTGCAGCAGAAGTGCCCCGACAGTTTTCTCTCCTCCGGGTAGTAACGCTCGTTTGTCGGGGGGTGAGGGGGCTAGTTGTGGTAGTCGGCGTAGCGGCATAGCATCTATGGCGGTGCTGGTATCAGTTTAAAATTTATGCTCATCTAAATTTATGGTGACAATCGAATTCCAATTCTCTGATTTTCGTCTACTTCGCTATTCCTGGTATCCTAACAACAGCGGCGGCGGCGGCGGCGGCGGCAGCAGCTGCGACAACAGCGTAGAAGAAACAAGCAGATATTCACGCCTTTGTCACTGCCTCTTAATTTCATCCTCCAGTCGTGGTTTTTCTCCGCCGATGTACATACATGCATAGCTAGTAGTGGTTATCTTTCTAATAACAATAATAATATAATAGTAATATCTGGTCGACGGCCATGACATCACGGGTGTAGACTTGGCGCCAGCTAAGCAGAGATCCTGCATCGTAGCGCTCACCAGTGGCAAGAACATCAACAACAACTGACTGTAAAATGAAAGCCAGCAGTTGCGAGGCTCGTTGTTACGAGAAGCAAAACTCCAGATACAGAATCTGAGCACGGATTGAAATAACGTCAATAACAACAACAATAAGTAGAATATATTATTGCTAGAATTATAACTATTGCGACTGTAATAAGTGTAACAGATAATTGATGATAAATAAAATAGATAAAACCTGCGCCACTGTACCGGAGAAGCGTGCGGCGGGATATTGCTGGAGTGTGGCGTTGGTCCGCGTACTTTCCGTTCGCTGGTTAGCCAATAACAAATGGACAGATACGAAAGTGTACACGAATAACATAATCTCATGCTTTGTATTAACAAAATTAGTCGCAGTCTTATTAACTTTTATATCGTATATTTTCAGTAAAAAACACATGTATTATATATACACTTTGCCTATAGACGGGCTAGAGGGTGCCGAACGAGATACTGAATATGCACTCGGGGAGTTTCTTTCTAACTGCGTGCATGCGCAGTTTTATAACACAATAACAGAATAGGTTCTAACTCAGCTTCACGTACGCGCATGCGACGTCCCAGTGCTGAATGTATATATTTTTTTTATGCTTAACCCGTATCGGGGTACGATTAGTTCGTATAGTGTTAACGCTTCACCATAGGTGGAGCATTTTGGGTTGGACTTCGTGAAATCACAGTACATAATGCCTTTTTCGCCTCTTGTTTTTCGTTGCCTTATGTTGAAGTTACATTGTTTTCATGGAGATCACTTCATTCAAGCTTATCAGGTGTAGTGGCCTCGCTTCTTACCTTAAATTCAATCCTCCTACTAAGAAACATGGTGTTTTTCAAATCTACTTCGTCCTAAATAGAAGTCCTGAAGGCGTTTCCCTACGAAGTTAAAAGCGAGCAGTGATTTCACTGATAGAATAATGGTTCAGCTTTAGTATATAAGGGGTCGCATAGAAAAACGAACTTAATATGGGAAGTAGTGAAAAAAAAAGGCAAATGCTTAACTATGCTAAATGTTTACTGCTGAAAATAGAAAATTCTGATTTGCATACTTGGCCTTAAGCGATTTTAGTAACGGCAGAAATAGAATTTTGATCGTATGCGGGGATTGATGAAAGAGTTTGCGGTTCGGCATTGAACATTTACTTACACCTTCAATTTTTTATCTACATTAGATCGTCTTTCTTTTATCCAAGACATCTTGTTTTCCAGTCATTGAAACGTCTCAATTATTTATTCACGTGATGGTGATTTTTATTTAACCTTATCTAACTATCGCAACTTTTTCTTTATAATTTTACGGAGAAAATACATCTTATCGGTAGCCAGGTCGAGTAAATGAAGGGCAGGAAGGGGACCAAAACGGAGATCGAAAGTTTTGGCCAAAAGAAAAAGAAGAAGTTACGACACGTGAGCCAGTGCGTCATGAACCCTCAAGGTTTTCTTCCAGAATATTAAGATTGCTTTTAAACTTTTTGGGTATACATTTTTGTGGTTGTCAAGAAAAAGGTGCTAATGGCAGTGGTCGACACAAGTCCTTTATTTTCTATCCCGTCACTACCTGTGGGCAATGTTAAAAGCCTTTCATACTAGAGGTCAATCTGAATGTCCTTTTTGAAACTCCCTAAATTTGCCATACTTTCAAATTCACCATTTGATATTTTTTTTTAATAGATTTGACATAACTGTTAACGTTTTTTTTTTTCGTATCAAACTTTCCGTTTCTTAATCCTCCATTTTTGTTTTGTAGTGAACATCTCCTCGTTTAAAGCATTTCAGTGAAGCGTTTAGTTGTTAAATTTTGTTCCAATTTGAAGCGTTTTCTTGAAATGTTTTAGGTCTCTATTTTTGTCGGAACCGTTGACCAGCCTTTATTTGAGCTCGCGTAACGCGATCATAATCAATTGGCCTAAGGGTAGGATGGACAAAAGTTTAAAATCATAGACAAAAATACCAGATGGTTCCTTGGACTCCGGTTTAAGTGACGATTCTCTTGACAACGGAAGTGCTAAGTCAACCAGCCATGGCGTTCTATATTCATGATTTGATGGGTAAGTGGAGGATAGTAATTTTTATATTGCAGCATCAACGAGCAATCGCATGGCTCTCTTTCTATTGAAATGTATAATGTGTAATAACTATACAATTCGCGTGAATAAATAAAATTATTTATGTGCCATAGGCGATCCTAGTACCCACAATCTGTGGACCTTTTCCGCACTCAACAGTCATATATCGTTCCATCACTTTTTTTAACTGGCATTTTTTTTAAACCATTATAAGTTTCCGCATTCTTGTTCCTTTGGTTCCGTTTGTCATAAGCGAGTGGCAAAATGCTACACTGTGTAATTAGAAGAAGGGTTCTATAAATTTGCTGGGAGTATTTTGTACAGGTAGTGAAAGGCTACTTCAAAGCAGGCTCTAAAAATGAAGTTGCTTTTGTAGTAGTTAACACGTGTTGATGGATAGTCCGGGATGTCTCAGAATTGATACTCCAAATGGCACAAAATAGCATTTTCGACACCATCGCCAATTTCGGATTTTCATCTAATGAAAAAAAAACATTGTTAGGATCAATATTACTACTATTGTTTTATACTGGAAATACGATAAAACGTAAGAACTGACTCATAATGGGTAAAAGGTAAATAGTAGAACAGACTTAGAAAGAATGATTAATAGAAATCGAGATATTCGAAAAGGATAAAATAAAATAACGGTGAGAGATATCTATTTTCTTTCCAAGAAATATACTTGAGAATTCAATACCAAAGGTTGCACGTCCGGTCTTGAGGCCCACTTTATGAATTTGCTATTCAACGTTGGCAGACCTCTTGATAAGTAAATTAAAAAAAAATGATAAGGTAATTGATTGTATAATTAATTTGCTACTATTTTTTCTAATGTGGTGATATGTGTGCGCTCGAATGTGTTAAATATATATACTACGATAGATTTATCAAATACATCAAACTTGTTTTGATCCCAATAACTGATTAGCTTACAAAGAATTAAGTTGTCTACTGAAAAATAATGAATAGGTTATTGTAGAATCTCAGCACAGAATTGGAGCTTGGAGTCGATTTGTTGCAATTATCTATCCATGCTACCTATATCACAGACTGGAATTGCGGATTGACGCTCCTCATCTCGTACGCACTCTTCCCTTGGATTGACAACAACAGCGGTTTCGCTTGACGTTCTATTTCTCCTCTAGTTGACACGCACAGTGTATGACCCATTAAAACCAAAAATGTATATAAATTGACAGAACTAACAAGAAATAATAACAATTATTAACTAGCTGCGGACAATCATTAGTGATGTCACACGGTTACGAGTGGTGCGTCAAACGGCCTGGAAAGGAATCAATGGAATGCATCTGGATTTACGTTCAAGTAGAAGGATAGGGTCATCACTGTATAACTTCTTTCTTTGTACCGTGTTCTCCAAATCATATCCCTCGTTTTTTTGTGCATTTCCACGGACGCTTCCGGAAATGAATTCTTGGTGCTTTCTGTTTCCTGTTACCGTCACGTCGCGCTCGACTTGTATTGCTGTGCCGGCTATTGTGATAACAGTGTGTCTTCGTTCTGACATCACCCGTATACTTTGTTCCTCTCGTGCTCCTTTTTTCTTCGAAGAAAATAGACATCTCGTTCGCTAACCAGCAATTCTTTGTGCATGCATTGATTCGCCAACTATATAGTAATACTCACTGACGCTCTCTGACGAGAACAACAGCCACGGTCAACCAGCCCAGTTATCTGACATTTACCAAGGCCACCAAGTTCGAAGATGCGTAAATTATAGCACTGATAGAGCCCTGAAGAGTCAAAAAACATTGTAAGAGAAAGCGGGAGAAAAAACAACCACAGCGTCAAAGACAGACAAACCGCACTAGTGTATTATCTTGACGAATCGGCCAATCCGCGAGCAGGCAAAGCGCCTCGACGATGAACAGAAAAAACAGAATAGCATTGAAGTGGTCGAAAAGGGCCGCTGTTTCAAAAGCTGCCTTTGCTGTCGGTGGCCAAGAAGGGCCGTGTCGACTGGTTCGAAAGCGCTGCAGCTTCAGAGGCAGTGGTGGTAGCAGCAGCATAAAAAGTGGATACTTTGTAACGCCTTGAAAGGGCTTGGGGCCACCCCCGGTTTGCAATCTCGGCTCGTTTGGAGCGTCGCTGTCTGGATTTGGAGTTGGCTGCATGGCCCTGTTCGTTCGACCGATCAGCGATGGCATTCGATGCCGACGCTAACCACACGACATTGACAAAGGCGAAGAAACCGTAAAGAGCAAGAGATGACGGCTCAGATGAGGTCGCTTCGTGTCGGCTGAAAATACACCAGCGGAAAGAGACGACACCAATAGCAGAAACAACGATAGCGACGATAAACTAGTTGGCTTTAATCATTGAAGACAGAGGGCAGCCCCTTTTAGCACTGCTTAATACTACTCTTTGTCTGTGTATCGGATTATGTCGATTGACATAGCTGAGACCAAGGGGACGCTAACCGACAGAAAGGCGAAAAGAAAGCTCAGTTTTCAGTAATTGCGAGTGTGTCAAATCCTATAATCACAACCCGTCTGAACTAATGCCATAGTCCTTGTAAACATCGGAGATATTACACCATTGGCATAACACACAGCTTGGATAAGCTTAATATACACATAAATAAAGAGATACACACAAATTTTTATATATAACATTGACTCCAACGTATATCGCGAAGCTTAATTCGAGAAAGCTGTTTTTCGTTTTTTGAATTTTCAGAACCACACAATCGTATCGTTTTTCTCTTCAAGATACAATGACTCTATCTCATAGCGTTGCAGTCGTACCTGCATGCCTCTGTTAATACTGTCGCGGTCTTCCTCGTCGGTTGGCGAGGCACTTGGGTAACTTTCAGTGCGTTACCTCCTGTGGAACTGTTCTCCGTAGAGCCGCTACCTGTCTAAACACTGCGATTATTCAACTATTAAAATTCGTGTTCTATTTCAAATCCTTTGTTTCTTATTTCTGTTTGTCGTACTAGTGGAGTATAAGATGCACTCGTCAAGCCCGTTTTCTCCAAGTGTCAGTCCTTCCAGTGGCGACAGTCGATGACAGCGACTGCCGTTCCGCAGTGATGGTAGTTGATATCATCAATTACATTTACTGCCACTATTGGCCCAGTCTGTTTGTTGCCTTCTCAATGCTTACAAGGGGCTCAAGTCGCTTCACGTATCCAGCCAGGTATCTATGGGCATCTATTATATATGCAGCGTTGGATACGGGTAAGAGCATGTCTGTGTGCGAGTACGGGGACGCGCTCTCCGGGCGAACTGGGAGACTCTAGTTTGTTCTAGCTGGTCGACAACTATTAAGCGTCGTATGCTTTCAGTGGTATCGTTTGTGGTCGGATTTGAAGTAGTTGTGTGTTGCATTATTCGACGGCCTTTCGTGTCTCTCGAAGCAAGTGAATTGATGGGCTGATAGTCAGACAGACAAGTCATTGAAGCGCTTCAAGGAGCCCGTCAACTATCAAAATAAGGATAACCCGCTGTGGATAGTGTATAGGACTATCAATACAGGAGTAAATCGTAATGGAGCTCTGGTCAAGGCGTTGGTCACGGTGGCTGGCTGGTGGTCCCAGCCAGATACTATGGTGGTGAACGTTGATAGTACCGTACCGATTTTACTTTAGCTGAGTTTGTAATTGAACGCCGAAGCAGTCTGTCCACACTACCTGAGAAATAACGTGAAGTGTTTAAATGCGATCTCGGCTATGCCTTGATAGATATAGTCGTGGTAGATGATGTCATGGAATCAGCAAACAACCTAGCTATATCATCGTACTATTGTAGGCTTTAAATAAACAGCCATTTGACTGACAAAAACTACATGTCGGTTTCGGAGTAATCTGACTAAGAACTTTTACAACATGACAGATGGAAGCCACTTGATTTAATGAGTCCTCGTCACACATTATTGAGGTGTGAGATTGTAACTTATGTTTGAGTAAGGTCAACCATGGATAAAAACAAAGCTTGAGTCAGCCTTTAATAAATACCGGGTTTTTGTATTGAAATCAAGCATAAGCAAGGTGCGATTATGAAAACACCTTAAAGTATATGCTTTTTTTTTATATAGTCGGATCGTTCAATCTAAATATAGCTAATTTATAGAATAATTTTAAAGTGAGATGTTTTCCCTTGATGAAGGTTATCTTTCACAGCGTTTAATAGCCGCTTATTCCTGTATGATAATTGCGCTGTCGATAGCGTTTATTTCTCTGACTTTACCCAATTTCTGCACGTTCTCAACTGATTAACGTAACGTAATCAGCTCAGTCTGTCTACTTAGGTCTTATACACGAGTTAGTTAAATGGAAAAAAATATTTTCTTTTGTTCAGTTTACTGATACTCTGAGCAACTTTTTGTTATTGGACGATTCTCGAGTCCCTAGTCTAACTTTTTTTTGCAGGAAATAATCTTCATCGTGCTACATCATCAATGAAAGTCACCTTTGTGTCATGCATGTTTGGGTTCATTCAGTTTAAATAACCTTTATTTAGAGATTTGTAATCTTGGATGAGAAAATCCCAGTCTATTTCCTAAGAACGATTTTGCAGGCTATTTACCAATTAGATTTAAGGCTAATTTGGAAGAATATGATCTTTTGAAGTAATGACATCTCACCAATGTTTCAGTTTATTCAGAAAATTTATTTAAATTGTCAAAAAATGTTTTGGATAAGCCGTGCTAATCGATTTTATCTAATTAGCAAATTGCTGTAAGATAAACTTGAAGCCATTGTCAAAAACGATAGGGAATAGTTTTCCCTATCAATGAAACATATGCAATAAAGAATTATGTGTGAAATACTGTCAGCGGTCGGTTTGCATGATGAAGGGTTCTTTGATTACCCTTGGAGCATTCGTGATGGCACCCAAGCCACATCAGCTTGCATTCTCATTAATTAAGACACTCATTATGTATCATAATTAATGAGTAATAATTAATCCGACCGAACTAGTTCAGTCAATTAACTTGCTTCAAGTTGTTTTTTGACATTTCACTGTCTGTTTACCGTAGCAGTACCGTACCTGTAGCGGTCGAGAGTTATGCTGACACTTTTTAATTTGTCACCCAATGCTCAATCAATTCTTATATAGTAGCTTCTTTAGTCAGCTGTTGACCCAATAAAGAGCTTTTAAGAGATTAGATATGGTTGGAATCTAGAAAATAGCTTTCATTGTGTCGAGGCTGGCTTTACGATATATTGAAATCATTAATTTAGGTTAAAATACCGACAATTTTAGCTGCTACATGTTCAGGCTTCCTTGAGAAATAGTGCTTAATATAGAAGCAAAGTCGTTTGTAAATGTCTTCTTTTCTTCTTTTTTTTGTTTTTAGCTTTATGAAGTGCCTCTTTGCACATCGCGTTCTTTCCGAAAGTAGCTATGGCGTAGTACATCTTTGTGAAAAATAGGATAGTGAGGATTCTCTAAATTTGTGTTCGGGTCCGAAAAAAATGTACATGGTCGGATGCCCACTTTTTCGCCACCACATTGAGGACTGCATATCCCGGTTGACTGGTGGAACTCCGTCTTTACGTACCGATCAAGTTCAGTTTCCAATTTACTGGGCAATTATACGATATTCATCTTGTTTTTACATCATTGTAGGTTGTAGTCTAGGTTCAAAGTTAGGCAGACAGACTGTTTCGTGACAGGGCGTGTTTGGTGAACGCCTAATAAGAAAAACTCGAAACAAAAGCTACCATCACTAAGTGAGCTGTTACTTTATTAATGGGTCCTAAAGAATAGGTAGAATATAACTATTTGTTTAAGTGTTTTTATTAGGTTGAAACGTATTAATGGTTCATCGAAAAGCCAATTAATTCCTAACACCGGCTCAATTTACCTGCGCTACCAATTTTCTCGAACGCCTAAGCATCCGCTTCGTGTACGGATTGCCATAAAGCATAAGTTCTTATTTTTTTTCCTCTATTTTCGGTGTAATAGTTTTTCTGAACTAGCACTCCATCTGGTCACGTCTCCACTGGGAAATATCCTCTGTGTCTCCGATGTTTCATGATGGGAATTTTAACTGCTCGTGAATGCTTTATAGTAAATGTTTCAAATTTTGCATTTAGTATTTACGTTAAGCATTGCTTCAGGTGGCCGAAATTATCTTAGACATGTTGCCAATGGCGCCCTCACGGGGACTAAGAGTTCGATTAGGCTAGTTTTCACTGTGTCCTGCAAAGTCAACGACCTCGTATTCTGGCAAAAGTCAGGAACTTTAAAGCTAACTTCGACTTGTTGATAAATCCGATTATGATCCGTATCAAACCGGACCGCATAGTTTCCATAATCCTTACCATCCACAATTTTCCGAGATACACGTTTCATAATAATCGTTTCATAATAATTTACTATACATACTAATACTAAGAACATACTAGGTTCCAGCTGTTAACTTTGATTTTCCTCTTTTTAAAAACAACTGCTACCTTTAAGCAAAACATACTTGTAATGGGCATATTATTTGTCAAAAAAACAGTGATTTTTAATTGTGTCGCACACGAAGTACCAGATCATGCCCTGGAGGCTTTTTCCTTGTAGCGTCTTCTAGTGGTACCGTACCTGTCTTTAGTTTCATTATTGTTAATAGCATTAAGGAAAAACTTTCTGCTGCCAACGCCGTGTTTTGACTGGTCAAACTTTGGGCTAAAGACAACTAGGCGTCTGTGTCTAAAGCTTCACCTATTCTAAGACGCATCATATAACCAGCTGGAATATCAATGCTGACTATTTGTAAAGTATCGGTAAATGGCTGAGCCATTTATCGAGCAAAACGTACTAACTAGAATATAAAAAAACCGGAGTGGATAACACCTGCATTGGACCATTGAAGAGACGCGAGAAGCCTGTGGGGCTGTATACTTTCATTAAGGTGATGTCGCATGAGTCCAGCTGCATCCATTTACTGATGTTACAATCCAACTGTAACAGCTTGGCGCAAAGAGAGATCACTGTTGTAAGGAGACAGCGACAAGCGGTAAGCGTCTTTAGGTTTTTCAAATCATTCGTTCAAGATTTTCACGTAGGTATAATGCGTAGACCAAATCAGTCCACTTCGAGGCGTGGCAGCTTCCAGCAAACTGTTTTGTCAACAACTGGGGATAGTAACTTTCGCATTAAGTAGCCAATTGAACTTCTGTTGTACGTCGACGCTCGACCTCAAGCCGCGAAAATCCGGTGACAAATAATTCAGTGTTGAAGTTAGGGGCCTTCTGTCATTCGACAAGGTCCTCAGACATTGCGCCCACAGACTAGCGATTTTTTTTCTAGATGTGGGCAAATTCTTGGTGTGAAAATCACTTAGATCTTTTTCTTTTTCCTCCGCTAGGTTTTTACAGCAGCGAGTTCAATATGCCATCATACAAATGGCATGAAGTCATATACAATAGCGACGCAGGCTTTGATTGTAAATAAAAAGCCCACAATAGCACGTTTCATACGGAATGTTCAAAGCGGGTTTCTAAGTACGTATGATTCATGAAATATCTATACTGTATTACGCTTTAACGTTGACCTACCGTCTACTCAATCCAGATTGTGCACGAAAGAATTTTCTTATTTGACATGACCTTTTTCTATTCACGCCTCATTACTTATCCATTGTTCAATTAAACCTCTTATATATCTATCTATCGATCTATAAAAGCGATACATAATACATGCACCTAGACGACCCGTGCTTTTCTCTTAAATATTGTGAAGGATGACTGCATAGACATCTAGCTTGTATGGCACCGTTCATTACAGTTCTATCGCTAGCATCCACAATATCGAGTGTTTAAGTATAGAGCTCGTGCATTATCATAGGCGAATCGGGTTCGCCTGGTATTTAGGGTAGGTCTGCTAGTTGGCTTAGTCACTATTGACTATAGATTTCCATTTTATGATAATTCGTTAGTCCTGAAATACTTATGTAAAAGTATGGCATAAATTTCGATCCAGATTTGCTCTCGAAGCAGCGCGTCGAATTTGCTTCGAGATTTTTTCTCTACTACGTATGCGTAGTTACGCATCTGCCATTCAACACAAGCCATTGACGAGCCCTAAGTGTTTCACTCTCGAAAGCGTCAATCCTACAGATATGGCGATATTTCAAAAACACGAACCTGCTTAAGAAAGCGCACGCGACTTGCGTGTGCTACCCTCGTCCCAGAATTCGTCGTTTTCCGCAGTTTATCCTGTTATCTTAACGCATAGCGTCATACTATATAGCCGTGACCGCATAACCCAAAACCGTCAAAGATTCATGCATTCTCCGTATCGCATTGGAAACCAACAGAAAAGAATCTGAATAATTACGTTTAAAGGATGACTAGACGAATGAAGCATCTCGATTCCCATTGTGGTCTGTTTTCACTATGGAAATATCTCGAACCGCTGATTTGCCAAATCCGCATTTTGTTCATGCCGCTGCTTCGTACTTCATAGAGAGATTTGGTCGCACTCGTCTTTTGCGGATCGGGGCACATTAAAGGAGCAATATATAGGTTACAAAAACAGATCGCACGCTCAATCGTACAACTAGCAAGCTAAGCGTTACGTTATAGCAGCCATATAGTAGTACATGGAACACCAATGGTGCATGCTGTTTCAACTTCTCAATACAGAGTCATGTATTATTATATATTGCGATCGATGTGAAGCTTTTACGATAATAACACACGGCAACAAACGTAAAAAGGTCTGGATCTAATAGCGAATAGATATGTTTGACGGTTACCGGATTATGTACGTTCTATTAACTATTTTTTTCCACTGCGAAATTAAACACATTGCACACTGTCTGTACCTATGCACATAGAATACTAATGTAACACAAAGGGTTATTCGATTCATTTATATATTAATTAGCATCGATTCTTTTTTTTTTTTTTTTTTTTTTAGATGTTTTTCATGTTCACATCGCACGATGGGATTGCCGGCCCGCATCAGCTTATCAAACTCAATAAATGAACAAGAAACCAACCATGACACAGCCATACCAGGTCGGTAAACGAACATGTCATTATAAACATATTACAAATGTGTGTCTATCATAAGCATGAAGACCAAGGACAGGAGTAATTTGATGTCATTGAAGTCCAGCGATCAGTACTGTCAGCAGTGATCGACAAAGCAAACGTCGGACGGCATACTACTAAGTTTTCGCCTTGTTACTGTTATCCTATAAATGATCCCTAGAAGTTAAATGTAGTTCATGGAAGAAAAACTCGAAACTAGTTTATATCGTTTTATAACAATACGAAACAAAATCACTACCATAATAACAAGTTGTTATTGCTAATTTTCACCATCTGACCACTATGTTTCCCTCGAACAGTTCTCAATCAGCTTTACTGAAAGTTGCCTCTGATACGACCATTTAGAGCGGGTTAAGAATCCGATCGCTACAAAAGCACATACGCCCTACTTCGTTAGCCTAAGAGGGCCCGTACCCATTGCGCGACTTCGAGGATGCTAGACGGCGTTGTGTCGTGCTAGCAAATCGATGCGTCGGTAGCCCGGGACCTTCTGTCTCGCCAGCAAACCTTGTCCAGGACTTTACTGAAAACACTTGGTCGCCCTTGGTCTTCATAGATGTGAACGTTTCTTGTTGAGTCTTGGAGCTCCTTTTTGTGTTGGCTCAATGTCACTTGCCATTCGGTGCCTGGATAATGCCTAGGGAAGGTTGTCCGATGTAACAAACAAAAGTACCCGATTATAGCTACTACCAAAATTTACAACTTGTTTGAGAAGAAGATTTGGTGAAGAGTGCGCGTTTGCTTTGCTTATTATCCAGCTCACGAACACGATATAATCACGTTGTAGTAAAAAAAAAAACAATAGCACTTAGATCTACTGTTCGTGTTATACATATTTATTTTACCGCGGTTCGAGTCATTGTTGACGTTAGCTTTCTAAAGTACGTTACAAATGTTACGCGAAACTAAATAGAGAATAAGCGATGTGGTGAATAAGCACACACCTTAATGAATAGAGTATTTCTGTGTGTTTAGATAGTAAATTTCTTATCGATTAGCGCCTTTCAAGTCTTACAAAGAAAGCCAGTTGTCTCGCCGAAACAAAGTCGAACTGTTGGGGTAACACTTGACACTGACTGTATTAAAACGCGATCGATACATATTCCCCCAGCTGTGTGAACCCTTCACTCCATTCATTCCATTCATGAACATTCAAACTTTCGTTTTAAAAAAAGTCTTAAAAAGGTAACCTTTTAAAGATTATCCTTGGAAATAAAAAGAATTATAGTTTCCTAATACGATTTACTATTATATTGCAAACCTTCAATTGGCCCACGTTACCTTTCATAACTCCTCTTTGCAG
>NW_019212979.1:30167-84590 GCF_002532875.2 Varroa jacobsoni
CTCAAAACGTTCATCGCAAATGTATAGTCCCACTGTAGATATATATATATATATATATATATATATATATATATAGAAAAAAAACATCAGAGAAAATGCGCAATGGTAAATTTGTTTTATATGATGGATGGGGTTCGAATCCCCTTATGGAGACGACCGCATGCTTCCTTGGTTGCTCGCCTATTAACTCGGGCGTTGATAATTCTCTCATCTCGTACAATGTAAGCTTCATCGCTGATAAAAACGTTAAATTAAAGGTTAAATGATGGCTATTTTTTTTGAAACCGGAGGATAATCTTCATCAGAAAAATAAGCATGTAAAACAAACGTGTTTTTTCAGATTGTGACCATTGCTGTCGGTAGCATGTAATTAATGGTAAGCGTCGACAACGTTAGGTGAGAATTATATTTCGTTGTTCAGAGCTATTTCGGAGCGAGTGAAAATGTTTATAATTTTGTAAACAAATTAAGGCATCGATATTTTGGAACGCCAGTACTTTGCGTGCCTCCTGTCACGCGTGTACCAATACAAACCTAATCTCAATTATGGGATTCTAAGACGTGGAAGCAATTGAAATCACATGAATATATTCCTAGGAAGAGTGGAGGTCAACACTGCCCTTTCGCTCGATCCTTTTTTAACAAAAAAGATTGAAGAAGTAAGGTAGCACACTAACGGCACAGATTGACTCGCGTGTAATATCTGACAGCGGTATGATCCAGGCGGATTTTTTGCAGAACACCAGTGTTAAACTTGTCTTCAGAGAGTATCACGTGTTTCCCTCTGTAGTAGACTTAGTTCGGAACAAAACCTTTGTTGTCCTTTTTCTCCGTCTTCGATGTTTTTATTACAATTTTTATAACACGTGCTCGAAGATATCCTGTACTGAGCAGACAGGCGATGCATTATTCTTTCTCTGTTTCGTTCAAAAGATTTCGTAACAGCAGCTCGTTCTTTTGTTAAAGGCTCTGAAATGTCGCGCCACTTTGGTGGCCTCAAACGTTCCAATTTCCGTTCGCGAAGTAACTGCATGAGTCACTGCGGTTTCATTGAAGATATTCTTGTTGAGTGCTTTTCATTAATCTTCGACAAATACTGTTTTTTAAAAGACAGATCTAATGACTAAAAATTGGATTCATCAATAGTTTTGTTTTTCAGCGCATTATTCATTTATAACACAAGGTCTGTTTACTGTCGTAGGTAGCCCAACACTTAAAGTAAATAATAGGAGAGTTTAAAAGGAGATTTAAATGTTTCGATCTACTAGCGAGCCTCGATCAAGCAAAATACATGGGAAGTAGATAATCGAAGCTGGATCTGGCTGTAATTGAATATATGGGTCATAAAACAACTCACGGAGTCAACGACCAATGTTTAGACGACCCCGGATCTGATATAGTCATCCTAAAGGTTGGTGTTTACCTCGTCCTTCTATTGTAGAATCGGTTTCATCAGACATGCGTTTGTTTCGGATAGTACATTGCACCCTATAATCAGGTCGACTAACTAGCAACCTAACCACTAGGAAGGGAAAATCAACCATAGAAATGGAGAAGTGAACTGTTCAATCCCTATGGTAAGTACTGCGCAGAGTTGTGAATGATAACGCAGTCTATAATTGTACGATTTTGTAGGAGAATAGAAGTATGCTGACAGATTCTAATGCGCTATCCTCCCTCGGGTACGGAGCGCGGAATGCCACTCGTATCTTTCACCCCACCGACAAAAGACTTGCCAAAGGCATCGGACAGGGCGTGATGCCTACAGTAGAGAACGGCTTCATATTTATCTATCTGTATTCAAACCAGCCACAAGGCTTAACTGGGCGCCACCCTAGCGAGTGTGGTCAACTTGGTGACATTCGGTAGTCGGTGGTCGGCCAGACCATTAGAAAAAACAACACAACAGAGCAGATTGGTAACATTAGAGCAATGAACTGGAGCCTCAGCGTCGCAATCACATTTACTAGCCATCGATTGCGGAGCTATTCAGCCCTGTTATTCCTTTTGCATGGCACGTTAATATCTACCCGATGAAAGGTTACATTACGAAGCAGCACACTATGCCTGGAAATGTATATCGGTCAATGCCTGTTCCACTCCAGCAATCGCAATCCGCGGAACTCGTCCACTATGAGTTGTGAGCAACTTTGTGTACTGAATGATGGTAGTAAGTGAGCGCTGCAGATTGTAACTTCCAAGCTATCACTATCACCCTTAGCCAATAGGTATATGATTCTATTTTTGAGAGCTGGCACCTGGCACCTTGTACAACTAAAAAATTGATGCGGTCACACTTCTAATGATGAAGGGTCAAACCTTCTGCATTACTCTGAAAATTAAGGTAATTTATATATTTTTCTGTAAAACGTGTGCAGAAGATGTTTCTACGCTCCAAGCCAAAGTTAACCTGTAAAATGCTTGAACATTCCTGATGATTTTCCTTTAGGGTAGCCGATAACATTCACCTGAAATATTCTTGACGTTCCTAAAAAGATACCCTTGTCAAAAATACTGTTCTCACTGTTCCAATTACCGCCCACTACACCTTTATTTGACTGGTGATCTACCGGTTGTTCTTTCTATCGGTTTTGCCCCGCAATTTTTCGTTTCATAGGAATATTGTCTGTCTATATCGTAGGATTAATAGGAGAGCTCTTATATCACAGAACACAGAACAGATCCAGTGCGCTATAAAACGTTTACAGTTTCGCGAATAATAAAAATAGAAAGGTTCGAGTTGAACCTAATCGCCTGAGTCAAATTGATCTCATCGGTTAAATAAGCTAAGTAGAAATTTAACCTACAAGATGAAACTAGAAGCCTTCCTTCGTAGCGCGGTCTACCTACCGGGTACAAATTTTAACTGTATTAGAACTAAAATTATTGATCATTTGATAGTCTCACTGCCTTCGGCACATTACATTCATCGATGCATTTTGTTATCAGTGTTTATCTTTTACTTCAATGTGGGTATCGTTACGTATAGGTCCCTAAAAGGGTTGTGCCGGAAGATCAGATAGAAAGTATACATGGCCACCACCTCCTGGAAGTTACCACCAACTTTTCTATTGACTGTTCGTAGAATGGCTGAGCTGTATCTTAAGCTCGTTGACAAAATTTCTAGAATAGCACACTTTCCGGTAAAAACACTGTATACACCATAAGCTATTTTCCGAGGAAACATCGAAGCGGTCCTGACCAACTATCTAGTTGTCGTCTTTATTTAGTTTCGAACCGTATTAGGCATACCTTTAAGAGATGCTGCTCTGTACAAATTAGTTCGTGGAAGTGGAAGATTGCTTGATAATATCTTAGACCTGTTTAGGACAGTACGACGAAAAAAGACCTCATCGCGGATTACGAGGTCGTCAAGCTGGATCTGTTTGGTAGATTAAAGCAACAATATCAGTTTGTTTTTATTCGAAAGGAATCAAGAGGCATTATCTACAAGTAAAGATTACACTGGACCACCTTTAAAAGATATGTTTACAAATTGGGCCTAGAAATGATGTTCCGAAATGATTCAATGCGATGAACTTTTGTCGCGGAGGTCCGCTTAGCACGAAAAATTCACTGGACCTTGGTGGCAATTTAGTTAATTTCACCTTCTACCTGGGACAATGGCTTACCAGTATTTCATCCGGGGGTACGAGTCGTCAATCGATAACAAATTGACTGGAAGGACAGAGGTAGATGTGTTTCGTCATATCGTCTTCTGTCCGATCCCTTCATACGGTGACCTTAGTGGCTATTATTGCTACCGGCAACTGCAGAATCCATGCCCCAGTATCATCAACTGTCGCGCTCATAATTTGATTTGACTGACAATGATGATGATGACGACGATGATTTCTGGTGTTATGAGCCAGCTTTGCGTTACTTTATCTCACTTTACGTATATAATTCCTTCACAGCACGATACATAGACTGCATAATTATGAGCGTGGTTAGCTAATGTCGTAGACAACATATTCAACCTCTGTAGGTTCGGTACACGGTGTATTTTAACCATGTATACAGCACGCTGGAGATAACAAGTGCACCACGAATGATAATTTATGAATATTCAACGCAGAAATGACTGTTAGCCAATTCAACTCGTTTTTTCTTATATGTTCTATATGCATTGTGTACCTACGGTGTTAATAGAAGTTATAGATGGTGAAGAGATAGACCGTTGTTCGGAGACTGATAATACTGGCTAACGGCCTAACGATGGCTGAATTAAAAACTGTTTATTGCTTACATTCTTGACGGTAGAGTATCTGTCCATAGCCGTCAGGCACACATTCGCGTGGCTGCGCCTTGTGGAACTCAGATGTGCCGGCGATATCCCGTCCTTGTTGCGGTTCCTTTTAGATGGCATCTTCGCAAAGGGCGCATGCCATCACCACAATACTCTAAAGATCTTGGCGCACTTCCATCCTTCTTCATAGCACGTCCCCGGCGCTTTCCTTCTGGGGGTCACCGTTGAATCTAGTTACTTCGTACCGTACATCCGGCCGTTTGGTACCCGTGTGACGTACCTCTGGTCCTCTTTGTTGGTCAATCGCCTTCCGTCGACAGCCATCCTTCGCGAACGATGCTTATTGCTTCAGCGCCAATGACCACTAGGCCTCGACTGCTACCGTTATTAATAGTTTTCCCAAAGGCAGCTTACCCTGTGTGAGAATCTAGTCCCAACCGACCTGCCTATTGCGGTGATCTGACCCGTAGTTCTCGCGTTTCCGGCCTTGCTCTTGGCCAACTAGACAATCTCCACGTCTTGTGGTTCGGTCGCTTCCATTAAATTTCAAATTTTATTTAAATTAAAAAAGATGCGTAATATGTTGTAAAAATTTTGTAGAAATGCTTCCTTAATCATGCATTGAGATTGTTCGAAAAAAACCCCAGAATGTGTGTTATTTCCGAAAAATTAACAGGCCACCCCTTACGTGGGTTGATAAGGACAAGGAGTGTGAGAAACTTTAATGTGGTAAAATAATCTAATTTGGCCTGAATCTAATTTGGCAGAAACAGATTACGGGGCAAAATCTACAATTTCATTTTTCAAAAAAGGAAAGGTTGTGAAAAAAATTAAGGCGAGCTCACATTACAACACCGCTTAACAGCGGTAAGCAAGAGTTTAGAAGTATCATTGAGTTCCTTTCGGGGATCGAATCTAGGACTTTTGGTTCGCTGAACTTACAGACTTTGTTCTGTGGAATGGAAAGTTAGACCCTTCCTTCTGCTGAAAAATTGATACTTGAGTGCACTTTATCATCAGCACAAATCATACTGAATATACTCAGTAGAGTAAAGTTTATCACAGCAAAAGTGTATTTTTATCGTGGAACAACAAATTTTCTCGCATAACGAAACGGTCTAATGAAAATTTCCTATCCAGTGCTCTAAGGTATTCCAATGACAATGATGTTCGAATAGGAACAAGTCTAAAGAATGATGTAATAGTGATTAGGCTAATTCAGATTAGGCTAAATAATGTCAGGTCTCATGTCGGTAATTAAAAAAAAAACAAAAAAAAGGAAAACATTTGCGAAAGTTCTGCGAAACTGTGCGAAAAACCACACTATAAGGTGGAGTCTATATACCGATTCAAAGAATACTCCAAGTAAGACCTCCACCAAATGTGAGTATTACTTGAAATAGCGCCGACGCTCGGGAGAAAACGCCGGGAACGTTTCCAATAGAAACTACCAGGTCCATTAAATTGTTCTGTTTGAAACTTCAAAGGCGATCGTATACGTGATAAACTAATTGAGGCAAGATCATCTGTTTACATGAACTCTCGACAACTCCCTACAATGAAGCTCTAGAAAAGGAAGCTTAAAGAAAAGGAAATGAACACTCGTGAAAATAAAGCGCGAAACTTTATTGTTACCTAGCCTGAAAACTGTTTACTCTACAATCTTTTTCTCTTGCGTTCATACAAGTACGTTCAATGCTATATATACGATTAAATAGACAATTAGCTCACCATATGAATCGAAATGTCCGCGTGTCAACGTTTTAGTGCGCGTATTCTTCTAATGACTCACGTCAAGTTGCCGTACTCCCTAAGAGCACTAATGTTAATTGATGTGAATTCTTTGTATACATGTCGACTAATAAATGAAACAAAAAAAAGGACAGGTATTTATAATGGAGTAATTCCTGCTATGCAAGTAGTAGGCATCTGTCCTTGTTTGCAGTGTTTTTTTACCTTCCCATATTTAGGTCTATTCTATCCTATCATGCCAGCCATTGTAAGCCGAAAATTTATCTTTGAAGTTTCGTTTTATATTTACAGGAGATGGGAAATTATATTGATACGAGACACTACAAACCATATGGCAAGTTGAAGCCAAACATCTCGTATGATTTTTTCTGTGGGATCGAAGCCTAAAGCCGCGTCGTAAGTAACGTCGCTATAGGGTTTTACAGAGACGAACCCTAAGCATGTATTAAATGAACTATACATATTTATTGAATTATTATACATTTATAGTAGAGACGCAAATGTGCCCATAAATTTTTTTTTCTCAAAACAAGCAAGTAAATGTCTAACTAGATGTATAAAACATCCCATTCTGTTCCACACATCTTACGAATACTATGAAAGCGACGTCAGAACACTTTGTTAAATGTATTATTTATTATATGTGTTTTTATACTACATTCATTCGTTCGTTGGCACTGTGGTGCGATGACTAAAAGCCTCATTATAAGTGATTATAACAATACTAACAGATCACAAATAATTTGCTGCTTCTGCGGGCGCTACCGTTTCCGGTCACAGCAAACGTTGTTTTGTCAGGCTTAAATATACAGGACTGTGATACCGTCCAAACATCTAATAATTATAGATTTCTAATTTGTGATGCCTTCATTTTGTCGATTGTATTTTTCAAGCTAATGTCCACTGACATCATTTTTCAGTATGTTCACTGCGTTGTCTCTATAAGACATCTACAGCAGTTCCTGCGATTCGTAGTCGTGTTTGTTTGTTTGCCTGTCAATAGCTACCTCATTTACTTGATAAAAACACATTATTTTCTAAGCCGTTTTGTATTTGTATGTAGAGTTAAAGTTTTCCCGTTGGATGTTGACGACGTCCATATTTGAATCATGAATGCCACGAATGCCCAAGAGCAAATCAAATACACGCTCTATTCGAAATATTAATTCTGCTCTATTTGTAGAGGAAAAAAGAAAGCGTTCTATGTGCGTTTTACATGATCATCACTTTGTTTTAAACACCGAACTTTGAAGTAGATGCACAAAGCTATCCCAGTGGCTGCGGATATACTCGAAAGTTTTACCATTTCCATATAACTATAACTTCTCAGCGCGATATAATATTCGACACATCGGCATAGTTGAACTTGGTCGGACACCTCTCAACAGCCTACAGCTACGAGGCTCAACATATAAGCTTTACTACAACACGCTGCAATATGGTCGTTCGGCTTCACCAGGTAAAGATCTCAAGGATTTAGCACAAATGAAAAACTGGTGTCAACAAGCAGATCGAACTGACCTTACTAGAGGACAAACTATGGATAAATACAAATCGGACGCACCTATATGATTCATGAGATGATCGACCGACCAGATTTAACAACTTGTAATAGTTTCTACTATATTTAAGTTTTAACCCAACTATCGGCATAGGATGCTAATCTGTTTCTCTATTACGGCGTAGGTTACCTAAGCTTTGTTTGTTGTCCCAGGTCACCTTGATATTCCGTTTGTTCATCCTGGCATCACACTGGTCGACTAAGAAATATACAAGACCTTAACATCCTGGCCTTCGAAGGCCCGTTGTCGCCGTAGGTCGGAACGTATGAATGCTGAAACGCGGTCTCTGACGTTAGACGAAAGATGCGAAAGACTATCTAGGACGAACGTCCGAAAGAAATCATTTTTATTCAATATGCAATGGGGCCTTAAAGTGATGTCTAGAGACTGAACTGCTTAAAATTTGCTATTGACGTAAGCGCAGAATACATTTTGCTGTTATGCTGAATACTTAATTGATCCGCGCTTGCTTAATTAGATAAAACTTCCTTCTAAATATATCTTGTTTGTATTTTTATCTGTACCTGTCATAGCTGTTCCGACAACAAGTGCAGTTGCTAAAGCTAGATTTGAGGGTACATCGCCGAAGGCACTTTCGATTTTCGTGGCACCGAGCGTAAACAGGATTCCGAAAATCTGCGCAGAAGCGTTTAATAAGCCTGAAGAGGTGCTTTCAGGCTCCGGATAGGTCAGTTCTGATGACAACTCAAACCCGATAGGTAAATAACCCGTCATGAAGAAGCCTAGTGTAACACATTCGCATGAATTAAATTAGTGATAAGGACGGTCATTTTTGTTTGGTTCAACTTAATTGCGACCTCTAAGCTACAGTTTTGTTCTTTGATGCTGTGAGCAGTTACTCATAATATGTCTTCAAAAAAACCAACTACACAATATTAAGTTGTTCTACTCACACAAACACATCACAACAACATGCGTTCATCAATTAGTGCACATGTTTCTAGACGTATAAAACATGTATACCTATGTAAATACAATGCACTTATTGTTATCTACTACACTTTTCTTCTATGCTTTCATTCGAATGTGTTGCGCTTAATACAAAATATTAAGTTGAGTCATGTTTAATTCATTTAAATAGTACCGAGAGATGCGGTGGTTAGGAAGATGACAGGCACTGATCGTGTTCGCAGGACAAACGTGTAAACGAACATTAATAACGTCGATAGAAGATAAAGGCCAAGCGTCACCTCTTTGAACTTCTTGCTTTTGTCTAAGATAACCCCACAGACGACAGATCCAACCATGCCGGCGATGACGATAGACAAACCCATAAAGCCGATCGTCGTATCCTGGTTCTGAAATAGTGGCGTACACGAAAACGTAGCACAATTAAAGGATATGACTAAATTGGTTTTCACAGAAGATCCATATAAGCGTATGTGTTAGGTCTCAGATGTCCCGTTACTAAGTGGCACTTGCCACTGACACCACTATTCGAAACAGGTGGTCGGTCATCCGTTAGTGCGATGTCTAGAGACCATGCCGAGAACTGCACTACCGCTAATCAAACTCTTGCAGGCCCGCTTCCATAATCTCTAGTGTTTACGGCCTGATACTGTCGTAGAGAAAGATGATTTTGCTTTTGTTTTTTTTGACCGGGTCCAACCTGTTGGATAACCCCGTTCACTCAGGAATCAGGTACAGGATCTTGTTTTTTTCGAACATGCTTAGTGTACGCGATCCGTACAAGCCTACCAAACGTAAGTCATTGTCTTTTTAAGATGGAGATTTGGTTGGAATGTGGACTCATGCGTATCTTTTGGAGCTACCCGTTGAAGGCACTAATTCTCGTCACCGATGGCCATCTGCGTAATTCTGGATAATTCAGACGATTTCCGACTGCAACTACGTGTTACCGAGCTGTGAAGGGGCAATGAGGAACCATGTTTATTTGTGCTCCTCACTCAGTTTGAGGTACCCAGGTCCCCAAAGCTTTGCTAAGTTCCATAGATCTGTATGCATTTCATGTTTTCGTACAATTTAAAGCAGTCCTTTTAGGTAAGTTCCGAATATCTCATTCGGCTTCGGCAGTTCTCTCTGACTTCGGCGAAGTGAAAAATAAAATAGGTGTCGAAAGTGCAGTTTCGACATAAAATTACGTCAGTTACGCACTAAACTTATAATGGACTAGTAGAGGAAAGAAATTATTTTCGAACAGTGTATAGAGGTAAATAGGCGAAGATACATAAAGGAAAAAGGAACATAAATGAATAGCCCGCTATTTCTTATGTTTCAACCGAATAGATTCTCAAATGTAAAAAATGGCCGATGTAACACGTGCTTTATAGATAGGTAAATCGTCAAGAGCTATGTAAGGAAAAGGCAATATTAAAATCAATACTATTAATATAAGCACATTAAATAAAGGTTGCACTATCTATGCAATACTCACTGGCAAGTATTGTGAGAGAACTTGATTAAGCAAGGTAGAAATGGCATAAAAAACTCCGACATTGACACCGTAGGAGAGAAGTAACAGGACATAGGGAACGTTGGTGGCCAAATGTCGAAGTGTTTTGAGGTAATCAGGGTCAAAATCGTTTGAAATTTGAGCTCTGTTTGGAGGTATAGCGGGCTTCTCCTGAAAACCTGTTAAAGGTCACAATTAACTATTATTAAACTACCATACGTCTCCGAGATAGTTGTCCATAGGCGTAACATTCAGAAAAGTATGTGTGTCACCGAATCGGAACTAAGCCCGATGAATCGATACCCAAATATGGAATACTTTTACTATATCCAGCAAATAATGTTGCCTCTATCGGCAAAATGTAAGAAAAACATATAGTATTGAGTGGTAGAATGATGTTGCTGAAACTAATATAAGTGGGTTAATGATAAAATTGGTTTCGACATACCTATAAAGATGGCGAGTAGCACTATCGTAGCACAGACTGCAGCTCCGCAAAAGAGCCTGAAGAGATTAGCCGCTGTTTCAGCCGGGTCTTGGCCTGACGGTACCACTATCGGGGGAATGACAAAGCTCAGCGCAATACCAACCTGTACAGACCGATTAAATCTTTAGAAGATCGCATTCACCTTTACATTGGAATGATAACAATTGTATCTACTGCCCAAAACAGGGCTCAAAGATTATTGTAATTGCAGTGGGTTTATTAAATACACAAGAGAACACAACGGATTTAACATGGCGTACGGTTTCGTCGCATTGTGGATTTGTTGTAACAGGTTTTTTTTTTTCGAAATAAGTAAAAGAGCACAATTATCAGGATATTGTGCAAGATATCATGTTTTTTGTGTGGATTGACCTTCAACCTACAATGCGAAAGTATAACTAATAAAGTATAAGTAATTAAAAAAAAACATTAAACTAGAGAATCGAGCTTAAGTTGAAATGATAATAGGCATTAACATGTGAAACGTTAGGAAAAGATCAGTAGAGTTAGCTTCTAGCTAACCTGGTTTCCAAAGACTCCAATGGCGCAAGCCCTGGATACCTCTTCCGGACTAAACCAGACGGCTGCCAAGCGTGGGGGAACAGACAGGATAAAAATCTGAGAAAAGGCCACAATAGTTTGGCCACTCATTGAGATCCAGAATTGATCGGGCTGTATACCGAACACCTATAAGCAAACAGGAGTAATTACACAAACCGCTAAATCATTAGCCATTTACAGGCAACAGTTGACTGGTAAATGTCTGATCTTCAGAGTGCATAATTTGCTGCTATTAGATGTATGATAAAATTCAGGTATTCTAATTCTATTCTGTATATGTGCCATGTGTCCTATATGAGCTGTGTGGAAAATCGAACAGGTATTCGATACTGATCTTAGGTGGTCGTTAATAATACCGCTTGCTTTATACATGACTTCATGAAAGGCTCCGAAACTTCAATTTAGGTAAATAACCCCCAATTAACGTCACAATAAGGCACACGGTACGAATAAGAGACTAAAGTACAACCAGCGAACTACATTGAGCTGGCAGTGAAAGAGAGATCGAAAAGGAGGAAAAACTATAGCGTACGATACATGTACAATGAAAACACTACACTTTGCGGTCCATACATCACTTAGTCTGATTAACTTGACATGTTTTGATGTCAACTGCGTTCATTCGAGGCATCGACCAACGTTATCGTAATAAAAACGATGATTAAAGTTGTACTAGACTTTCTATCATCTACTTTTCAAATGTGAGTTGGTTTTGAAGATGTTGTCATATTCTAAATATCTACATTTAGAGGTCGTCCCTACCTTAATCCATGAACCTAACGCAGTTCCGAATGCGCCAATGACGATAACAAAGCGGAGGCCCTTTTTCTCCATAAGCCAGGTGGCGGGAAAGATCAAGGGAATGTAGGACACCGAATAGACGAGAGCTGTCCAATTCACTGTTTCATCGTCCTATAGGAACGGAACGAAAACATCACCAGAGAATAGTGGGACGCCAGCAAATAACAAAAAAGTGGCTTTCCATTATAATTAGACTGGACAGACATGTAACAATAGCAATCCAATTGATACCATGTATAATCCATATTAAGGAGCTTAAGAACTTTTAAGACTTGCGAAAACATCCTGGTTCCTGCTGTTGATCTATTAATTGCTACTATCAATTTAAAATAGTTGTAATATATACAAGCTAGGAAGCCTACGTTACGATTTTCTGTGCTTTACTTCGAAGGTTGTATCTAACTAGAAATCGACACCTGAACAAAGTTTTACATTTGCTAAAAATATCACTCGTTGTGATTTTCCATGTTTATTGAATAAAACCACGTTTCACCAATATAGCTTCGATCCGAGACCTCACCAACTCAAGCATTGCCATAACCTGAAACTAACTTTATTCAAACAGTAAGTGCGTCCCGAGTGGTATATTTATAAGTGTAAACCCGTTAAAGTGTCACTGAAGTATATTACACACAAAAACAGGCTCTGATAGACAAGTCCCAAAAGTGCAGACGTTCACAGTAGCACACTTTTGCATAAGTAAGAGGTAAAACTAGCCGTTAGAGCTCATCTGGATCGAAATCTATTAAAATTTTAAGCCACTTTCGTGAATTCTTAAACTAAATGTTTTAAATCTATAAACTATTGAACATCTTCCAGTTCTCATTCAAATCGTTTCTGGATTTCGTAGAAACCGTGCGAAAAATACTAGGTCTTCAATGGTGAGCAAAAAAATGAGTTTTTAATTTTACGGGAGTTCGTTTAACGCAAAGAGATTCGATAATCCCTTGAATTGCTAAAACTATGCTTGAACTTCCAGCGTGAAACGTTTGTTGTTTCGTTTTGGAACGGACGAGTTTTTTGTAGTGTTGAGGATAGTGAATGAACGCATATCCGTCACAACAAACAGTCCGAACGTTTGACCCGATGTTGCTGACGCACACTTATCATTGCAATAACAAAAGACACAAAACGACTTCTAAATTTCCAATTGCAGATTGAAGTTTTCTAGTTGTGCTTAGAGGAATCTGCGGAAGGAGCAACACTCGCAGATGCAAACAAAAAATCATTATCAATCTCTATTTGTTGATACATGTGATAGCCATAAAGACACCATTCGATAAAATCAACTAAACACTTTTTAGTGTCCTGAATAAAGGGTCACGAAAGATCATCGCTTCTTATATGAATAGGGATAGTCACTAGGCGTTACTAGGGGAAGTGCATGCCTAGCCTTTCAGTTTTTTCCATATTTGCGATCAACCGCACCCGTGTACCTACCTGTATTTGGTAGTGTCGCTTAACGATATCGTGAATTATGGAATATTCTACCCATCCGAAGGCATTGACCATAGAGTATAGGCAGAATAGAAGCAAGATCACATATCTGTAACGGAAAACCCGGGTGACACCCTGAACTGTCCCGTTTGGCTGGAGTCCACCAGACGTCAGGGTCGATGCTTGATCTGTCAAACACAGAAAAAACAGAGAAACACACAAATGACATATCGCGTTTCGTGTGAGGTGAATCATTTTATTGGATGTGGCGAGTATTTACAGTGATCGCGGTCCACATAAATTGTATATCCTGAATAGCCGGCCGATTTGAACGTATGTTTACAGATAAACAAAAAACATCACAATGTGTTTACATATTAGTGACAAACATATTCACGAGATGTTTTGTCATTCAACAACTTCTTTAACATAGTGGTACTATACACTATCTACGTGCACATATGACCGTCATTACATTAAGTTAAGACCTGCCTGATTGAAAATCAAGACAAAGAGTCTTGTGATCACATTCATGCAGTAACATCGTTTTCTCACAATTACTCTGATTATTCAGAATAACAGTCTATCGGCCGCTCAGTTTAACCTATTCGTCTGTTGTTAATAAAAAATTTCGTCAAGAAAAATGACCTCGGATATCGTGACGTTACCGTCAAGCAGGGTGAATGAACACGCGTCTGAACGACTAAATGAAAAAGACCGCTGATACTCGAGTGAAAGGTCCCTGCAGCGTAACACACTTGTTGATTCTCGCGATTTTTTTCGATTTCGTTGACGAATGTTGCCTTGTCACAAGAAGTCAGGATCAGATCCTTTGAACCTCAGCAGCTTCTGACAGTTCTAGTCAGAGCAGTTAGAAAGACTGCGACCCATGTAAGGTTTATGCACGCGCAGCGACCCACTCGGCCCAACTACACATTACCAGCACAGCAGAAGGTTGCCCTACGCGGTAAAGAATAGTTCCGTAGTTTTTTTTAGTTAACCTTGGCTCTATCGGACCTTTTTCTTTATCTATTACCACAGTAATTCCGTGAAGTGACTATATTTAGAATAGATTTGCAGCAAAGACAGATTAATAACATTTTTTGTAAAGAACTATTAATAAAACTGCCTTGCAGAACGAGCACTTACTCGCCGCATATTAACTAACGGTGAATTAATTATAGCACTGCATAACAATATTGGGCCTGGAGGAGTTTAAGTTCAAATCTAAGAAAAAATCTATTCAGATTTGGTATTTAACTAGGTAGTACATATTTACTAAAACATTTGAATCAGATACGTGTTAGGAGAAAAAAATCATCCGAAAATTAACTTCTGTAAAGGATGATCGATACCAGAGGGTCGACATGAAGATCAAACGACAGGCGTCTACTTGTGAAATGATCCATTCTATTCTCATTTGAGTGCGATGATTTTACGAGAGCGTGCCGTCCGAGTGAGACACACCAAACAGAATAATAATTGTGACCAGCCGCATATTTCTATCGTAAATAACGAAAATTGTAGACAGCTTCGCGATTTCTTCTTTTTTTTTTTCTTCTAATTATAACCTACCAGGTATGTCTGGATAGGAGTATTATTTGATTTAATCATAACTTTATTTTAGCGACTGTTCATTATCGATTCTGCAAACGTGTTTCTGTAGATATAAAGCGTCCTGCTTCTCTAGCCTTTAGTATCCGATAGCCGAAACAATCTATTTTGTTAATTCATCATCCTATAGCTTAATTGTTCTCCGATAATTGTAATGAAACAATCAAAAGGTCGTCCGCAGAAGATCCGATCCACCTTTCCTAGAATAACTAGCCTTGCTTGCACATAATTTGGCTCATTGAAAAAGTAGAAATATGGAAACAGGATTCATAGTTATTAGACATAGTTTGCTTCCAAGAGTATTTCTATATATTTAATCGTTGTTCTGTAGATTGTAATCCAGAGCTTTTTGCAGCTCAGCTATCAATTCGTTCGTGAAATGATCGGCACGTGTAGCCGAATTCCAGATGGATAACTCTGATAATCGTAGGGTGACGAGATTCGCTTGCAGACAACTTTTCGTAGCGATTATCGATAACGAACTGTTTGTCTGGCCAGCCAGAGGCTGTATGGAAACATGCTCTAATGCGAAATACTATCATTTCAATTTCAGAACAGACAAAACTATGATAATTTGATCAGGATTGAACAGTTCCAACTTCAGGATCATGGTATGCAGAGAGACGGAGTCAGCAAAAAGACTACTGCTAACAATATACGTTTGCAGACCTTGTCCATAAACACACACACACACCCACACCCACCCAAGTGACCTATTATTTTTTGCCATTTTAGCTATGAGTTAAGATATAACAGTATGTTATAACTTCTAAATAGCACCAGAAACGAGCCATTGGCAAAATGATGTACATGTAACATTGCATCGATGAACTGTTTCGCAAATGAGTATTGCCCGGTTTACGGTAAACTTTGCTGGCTATTTCATTCCGCTTTAAGTGGCCATCATATGGCGTCCATGATACCAAACGCGGCTTACTTTATGGCTTCTGTTGCGAGTCGTTACGTCCCGGCCGTTCAAACGCTGCGGTAACTTTTCATTCAAAGTTCAGCCATAAATGCATTACTCGATAATACTACAATATTAGTCGTTGCAAGCTCTCTTGTACTCGGTTAAAAAGGAACTGGTCCAATCCTTTTCAGTTTTCATAGTTTTAGCTACGGCTTGAGGAAGAGTACTTATAGTGTACACGTCTCTTGTTCCTTGAAAAACTATTATGTTGAACCTTCGTGCACATCGAGCAGCTCCTCAACCGCCTAACGTTAACCACGCTAGTCAAATCTGGGCAGATTAGTACGTTACCGTCATTTTTAATTTACCAATCTTAGTACAGATCTGTTTTGAAGCTGGAAAGGGCGTACTACGTACGACACTGGCAAGTAAAAGTAGTACAAATTTAATAACTTTCTCAACTAAAAGATCTTATCGGGGCGATTGCGTGATTTCCAAAGATTATAGTCTAATCCTACGGTGCGTGGTATCAAAGCAAAGTACGGTGTCGGCTCTATAACGAAATGTAACGCAACGAACCAGCTGCAGCAATGGAACACTGAGGATTCTAACAGTTATTTAGTGCGTTGCAATTACTTGCTACTGAAGCTTGGCAATTGAATGAATGTTCGTTTAACTTTTGCGTGACATTATTTATAGCAAAGTTGTCGAATAAAACCCAGCCACCAAGCTTTTAATTTTGAAAATTCGGGCTATAGACTTTAAATATAAACAGTGTACATGTTTCCTTTCTGTTTAGCAATAGAGATGGATCTTCTCTAGTTGCTGAATCGATAGCCAGATAGCAAACGAATCTAGAAAATAGCTTCAGACTAGGTTTACTACAAATTTCACTTATGCTATCTGTTCTCTCCGGTATTGATTCAGTAGGCCTCAGATTCAAACAAATGCAGCCTTTATTAATATTGAAAGGCGTTGGATACTCACGAGCATAAGTTTTCAGTGATGCTTATCATTCGGTTCTCAAAAAGCTAGACAAGTGTGAAAATACAACCTACAAGTTCTTGAGACGCCGGCTCTTTCTGTTTGTGCTATTGTGATCATTCTTAAATACGATATACATATATAACTTGATTTGTTTTCGTCTTCTATTAATAGTATAAAATGCGCCACAATATACAATTGTATGTATAAGGAGCGTTACGTTTACGACTTTAAGTATATTACAGTAAATACTCGTTCTAGCCCGAAATTGAGTATACTACATATTTTGACGGGCATAAACATAAAAAACCCCTAGTACTACTACAGTGATAATAACAACAATCATATATGAACTTCAAGAATCAGAGTCATAATAATGAGTATCTGAAGAATCTATTTCGACAATTTTTCAGGCTTTAGGTAGCTCGACCGGAAGGGTTGAATTGGAAATTGTACTGATTCAGTTGAAGCTCATAACTTAACTTGTGCAAACGAATTTCTCAGCCCGTGAACGCCATGCATCTAAAAATATTACATTTGAACGCCTATTTTTTCTTTCACCACAGGCATAGTGTTACATATTACATGTAACTGGTTGCTTGCACAGATTTCAGTCAAAAATGTTTGTAACATCTTTCTTCTCTATTCTAATACTCTGCCTAACCTCACTTAGATTTCCTGTTTAGAAGCAATAAAACGCAATACAAGTCGTATACATTCATTTCTTCGTTGTCATGAGATGGCGGTGAATTTTAACGGAAATATTGCCAACAGTGTGTAGCGTGACAAGTTTTTTTCTTTCTTGAGCAAAAAGAAGCTAACCTTTTCGTCCCGAGTAATGGAAATCCAATCAAGGAAAACCCAAATATCACCGATATTGTACGGTAACGAATTACTCTTACCCTCTTAGGTTGAAATCGATATTTTCGCAAGCGCGTATCTGGGCATGCGAAGCTTCTGTTTATTTATATCGAAATTGGCTCTCGCTATATCGCAGTGTTTAATAATTCAGTATGGCACTGTCTCATGTACGCACGAAAAGGTCAACAACATTCAATGGCATTGTTTTCGTGTGGACAAGCTTATTCTCATACGCTTGAAAAACCAATAAAGGCACTTTTCCTTGATAGGTTCTCTATTCGTATCTATTGGTATGCATTACAAAACGACTCGTTGTTTATTATAGTTAACATCTCTTCAGTTATGTCACTTATAGATCGATAGTGGAATAAACACGAGCATTTCTGTGGCAGGTGTCCGTTGTTACAGAGATAAGTGTCTAAGTATGACCGGCCATTAAAAAGTCCAACGGACTCTAAGCCATATCTTTAAAAGGGACAACAAGGCCAAAGCAGTGCTTTCTGCCAAAGATGGCAGTGTTCAGTAATTTGGCATTGTACTATTGTACCCATGAACTGAGCTGCCCTCCAATCCGACGTCGGACGTCGGTAGTTTAGCGTTGTTTGCGGAGTTCAAGGCGACCTCAGGGAAATACTCCGGAATCCCGAATGTTCTCAACTATAGCGATGTTCGCATAGCGCAAACGTAATAGGGAGGAAAATACGAACAAACTGATGTTATTTTTAGCGGTTCCCGTTAGCTGCTTAGTATATTTTCTCGCGCAATACGTTATGAACCAACCTACAAGGTCGTCAAAATAACGTGCAGCTAGATCTTACATTCACAATATTCTGACAAAATGTCTCTTGATTAGTCAGGTAGTGACCTAAGATTCTGCATACATAGCTTTTAAAGGTCTGACATTTTGCACGAGCATTTGCAGTTTTCATCAACTGAGCAGATATTGGACGCGTATCGATAAAGGTGCACTGAATACGTAATGTACAACTGAAGATTTACCGAATTCATAATACTAATATAATAATAATTAGTTTTGATTCGTATGTAAGCCAGGATGCACCTGAGAAGTATTATGAGGTAAGCTAAGGCTTGCTGAGAGACCTAGACTTAAATGAGGAATGTACACTGTTTGGACGCTGAGGTTCATGAGTGCTGATATGAATTGGAGAGCTATCCTATGTGCAATCTGTCGGCTGCAGTTCACTCCTTAATGTTACGACGGATAGTAACCTAACCTAATCGTTTCTCGGCTCAAAATATAGATTCGGTTTAGCTCCAACATGTGATAACGTTTACGGCCGCGGCTAGATCTGTCTTCTCAAAGATGTGACCCCAGAAAATAAATAGTAAACAGCCTCACTTGGGTAAGTGTAATTAGTCAAATAAGCAGCATTCTTCTTTCGGTGAAAAATCAATGGCCAATTAGCAAAGCCTCGTTAGCAAGGAACATGGATCGTCGACCCGCGAGCATCGAACCCAGAGAGCAACGACCACTACTTACGTTATTTGTGTCATCGATAGTGCCCAAAAATAGGGTGGCCGTGACACAACGCCGACGCTGAGTCTAAGTAGTAATTCTATGAAAAGCGTACGGGCCCAAACAATATCCTACTGCCCATTGGACAAAACAACCGTCAATAACGAATCGGTACTTGAATGCTGAGTTCGCGCCGTCGCTGCTCTTCCGAGTCTTCCAACGCTCATATTTGAAAACATAAAGCAGGATACTTAGATTATCGACTTTGTTAACAGATGGACATTGGTTAAAGAAAGATTGAAAATAAGTACATTGGAATATAGTTGTCTCTGTAGGCAATACTCTTGAAGACCCTATAAAGTAAAATATTACTCACTAGCACTCGTCGGCTTCAACATCCAAGCGTGACACTCTTCTTAAACACTAACAATTTCAGCATGCACAAAACCTGCGAACAAGAACTCTGTATGATCCATCCTTGTTCCTGATACCTAGTCAACACTAATAGCGCTCACAAAATAGTATATGCTTTTGTTTTGCTTATTCACCTATGCTGGAATACTGTGCAGTTAATAAATACCAGCTTATTAAATCTATTTATATCAAAGAGTCCAATAATGGTCCCTTGTGTTGAATATCCGACTGACGTTCTAGCAACATCCCTGCACCATACCACATAAGCTACATTTCTGATGGCTGGGAATATTCACAAATGTTTTCGCAGTATTAGAAATCCACTGTTAATACTTGCTTTAACTGGATTACTCAGGAGTTCGTTCGTTTGTTGACCCACTTTTCGAAGTTCCTGTGATATATTTCAATCACCTGCTGACTCGTCAGTGTTACTGCTCAAATTGTGTGCGGATACACGTTCAGAATTATTCACAGCCATACCCGTACAACACGACATGTTTCGAATATTCCATCTGATACTGCCGCTAAGCATTCCTTAAGATTGCCACACTGATTGGTCCTGGGCTTACTATACCTTATTGATAAAAGGTCCCGAATTATATGTTAGAATTCAGACGGTATAGGAACAGCTGTGTCTACAACTTGAAGAATCTGTCTATCACGTAGGACGACGTAATTTGTTGTGTGCCACTCCTTTTCACTCATTATAAGGACAACAAAAAACATTGTTTCTTGATAAACTTACCGAGGCTGCCCTCCATCTTCTAAAAATCCTCGGTCGAGAAGCAGTCGAGGCAAATCGTGTTGGTAGGGGGTACCCGTCGTGACGATTCTTTGCGAGTAAACACGAAACGAAGTGACAACCCACATGCAAGGCAAACAAGGAAGTAGATTAAATGGGGGTGTCGTTATTCGCTAAGCGTGCTATAATATGGCCTATACTGAAACCCAATTTCGCTAGCTATCTTTGTTCTTTGTCGAAGCAACTCAGCAGAACTACTTCCCAGAACACAATCTGGGTAACAATCCACGTAATGGCTGTTTTTCTAGTATTCGAGTCATTTGATTGTGTCATTTCCCCTGAAACTATAATCTTGATGCTTGAAACTTAACGACCCTTTGACCATTAGTAGTGGATGGTGGCCACAGCATCACGGATATTTAAATGTAACAGAGGACATAATCTGAGATAAAGGCGAATGAATCTATACTGCGTTGCTCTGTTCCGGGTACGGATGGTAGTTTTCATAGCGTGCTCGCGTTCTTGGACGTCAGAGACGTGCGCAAAGTGTACGTCTTCGTTTTATGCTCAGGTGCTCAAGCTAAATTTCAGGTATGCTGGCTATACTTGGTGTCATAGAAGTTGACCATCATTTTGCAAGACGGGTCAACACAACCCCTGACATTTCATTGAGTTTTAAATGCATGTTAAATGTGGTCGGGCAGAAGCACATTTCGTCCAAAATTAGTGGTCCGAAAAGAAGGTCAGATGGCCCTCATGCCTCGTCCTTTTTAACACACATCGAAGTTCAGGGTTGTGAGTCCGGTCTAGTATATAGCACACACGGAAACATAACCCGGTAACTATTTATGCCTACGTGAATACGTTTTTATTTTGACTTTGTCGTGCGTTGGTCGTGAATACTGACAAATTTATTAACGCCGTCGTCCAGTTTATATATGTTTATATGATCGATCGTCGATAAGTTTAGTTTCAAGCAAGTTTACAATAGTAAACAGCAGACCTTATTTAATAGCCCCAACGTAGGAGCCCACTTTATATGCACTGATAATCAACGCGTATCTTTCGATAACTTGGTTTTTATATTTTAAAATAATTGCACTCCACACACACGTTAGCGTAAAATAGATGTGCTCTGGTAAGTTTAACTTAATTAAAGCACTTACACACAATCAATGGCACAAGCAAGCTGAATACCGAGTTCAAAGAGACAAACCCGTGGTGCGCGTCATAGTCACTTTCACCAGTTAATACTATATACCACTCATAGCAACTCGTGGGTTTATTTTTGGGAAAAGAAGAGAGTTGCTATGTGTTGCGTGTCAAACTGCGAAATTGCAACAGGCGTTCGGCTACGGCGACAAAGATGGAACAGTCACAATGTGTAGAGGAGTGCAGCGAATGTCCGACAATTGGCTAAAACGAACTGAGTTTTTGGGATTGGAGTAAGGAACCAACGACTGACTCTGTGGCCGTTCGAATTCAAGACGTTGCGACGTACGGCGGCAGACAGGAAGAGTCCGCGATCAAACAACATTCATCCAATCGCACGCTTGCCTATACGCCGTAACGAAGAGTGCGGAATACGGAGATCAACCCTCTTCCCTTTATTTGAAGAGGCAAGCCTTGTCGTATGTCAATGGCACAGGCGTTGAGATCTATAAAGTTTTGTTTCGAGTAGTTATTAACAATGTACTACTACCAGTGTGATTGTTTGGTTGGCATGAATAGCATTTTCGTTATGGTGGAGACTTCTATTCCAAATATGCAGCGCGAGAGAGTCTACGTCGCAATTTTACCAGGATTTACGAGCCAACAGTAGCTGCCGATTACACTTGCCCACTAAGGTCAGTGGCCAGGACTATGCTTTTGAAAACTTTCGTTTTTTTTTTTTACATAACATTTGATTGTGGACGATTTTGTACGTCTGTGAGATATCGAAAGCATGCGTGTCCGAACATCTGCGTCATGATAGAAAATAATCTTTGGCGCACGTTTCTTAAGAACAGTATACGTATTCTTTAAGTCTCTATTATCTTAAACCTTACAGATGATGGGAGCTGTCTCTGACTAAGAGATGCTGACAATTACCAAATAACTTTGAATTTGTTCAGGTGTGTTCGCGTATAAGAATATATCAATCCAACGAAATCTCTGAATTACATTGTGCCCTCAGAATTCAGTTTGCTACAATACAATTAAAGCGTTTATCGAAATCAGTTGGCTGATTAAGCTGATAAATAGACACTGTGACGTGTGTGCAAAAACCACAAATCGGGATGTTATGAGCGGAAAACATAATAATCGCTTTCGTTCAGCGCGGAGTACAGGAGTAGCGTTATGTAATAGAACAGCTTTGTGACAAAAAGTTTCCTATTATTATTATTATTTATGTTAGAATTGTGTTATTTAATAATTACAGTGTATAACTTGAAATAAATCAGACGCGCTATATTCTAGCCTCATATACCGCAAGCACAATGTGTTTACATTTTCAAAGAGATCATTACATCTGTAAAAGTTTAAATAATGCTTATACTATTATTTCTAAACCTTCTTTAGCAGATTAAAATCCTATAGCCTGCCGGAACATCTTGCTTTTATTGTCGTATATTAATCTTAAAGCTTTCTCAAATTCATTTGGCCATACGAGACACCAAGCAAGACCACTATTGGACAGAACTTGGACGTACTGGGTTCTTTACGTCCGCTACCGCTCTTCGACATCCCATCAGATGCCTGGTGTGTTCTTAGCACAAAACGATGTCTGTCCACGCTCGGATTTCAACCCAGACTACTACGTGTTTCTCAAGCTTTGCGCGGGACAACTGTAATCAGAGAATGAGTATCTAGGTTTTAGCCAACGCTAGAGGACGCGAGATTATTTTCTGCCATTCAAATGGAAAGAACACCAAGGATGAATTTTGCGACTCTACAGAAGAGACTTGAGATACTTTTTGGAAGGAAATAAGGAGAGGGCGTTGTTTACTAAAAACAATCACCGTGCTATCATAATCTTTGACGTGCTTACCCTCCTCTCCTTTCCGCAGTGAATCGAATCGTTGAAGTGTAGGTCTGTCGTCAATGGCTGGCCTGTGTGACGATTCATAAGGCCACCTCAAATATTGACAAACATGCCACTATAGTCCGATGTACATTTGTGTGTGTATTAAATGTGATAATGATACTGAAAGCGCTAAAACTGCCATTTAGAATAACTGAACTTGTTTACTTACACAGATCTAATGATAAAAGATAATAAAAAAAAATTCGATATATCTTTCTCCCTTTGCTCATAGGCACATTTAATGAAGTTAGTACGTAAACAAAGGCAGGTCTGCGCGAATCGATTTGAATTGTTTACCTTGAGCCCCCATCCTCACTGCTTCCTCCGTACTAAAACTGTGGGGCAGTGCTTGACTGACAATAGCTCACTGAACTATAACCATCATCAACAATGAGCACAAGCTACTCGATCAATTAAATACAACCGCGTTTATTTGTTCTGCAGGGCAAACATTGTACATTTTAATTAAATAGGTTTAGTCCGTTCTCGGATGCTAACAAGTAGGGTTCGCCGTCTGACAAAGCAGAGCACTGGAAACGGTGTGAGCGCCACCGAGCGCAAGGCGTTAAATAATGCGTGCAAAATGTTGTTAATGAATGAATTGATAAAGAACAGTCGTTTATATTGTAGCCAGCGCGTTACTGTAAAAGATTGTCCAGTACAAAATTAAACCAGCGAAACTGGTATTGTGATTACCTAAACAAAATAAACTGCCGATGGCGCGAAAAGTAGTTTCATGTAGTTCAAAAGACAGGAGATGGCGTGCTTTAGCGCCTACTGAGATTGGCTATCGAGATTATGCGCCTTCTCATAGAAATGTAAGTAACGGAGCTTCGGAGCGACAGCGAGCGCACTCGTCGATTTCTCATTCTGTGATGACCATGATCGAAATCCGCGTCGTTACGATTGAAAACTTGCTGATTTATCAGAAGGCGAACGCAGTCCCGAAAAAGCCACCGTGGTCCAGGTGCGAACGGGTCAAGTAATTCATGAAGGTAAGTTTTCGACCAACACAACAATGTGTTTCGATTCCAATAATCTAGGAATCTGAAGCATTGGACACTGAGGCTTTTTTAGATGAAGCAAACGCTCGTTTATGCGAATAATTATGCAAGGAGGTGACCCAGTAGGTGATCAAACTTCCAACATTTAGGGATTACTATAGCTGAGCGAAGATCATCTTATATACCATAATGCTTATCCGCTTTACGTGTACAATGCCCCTAACTTTTTATAAGGCTTATCACGTAAGCAAATGAACGAGGTAGATACTGGCTATTATGCAAGGATACGATTAGCCGGTTGATCGCTAATCCATGCCTGTCACTCGTAAAGAACCATCCATACAGCACGATAGGAAGTTGAAAAATGGAACAATGTATGTTTTCCTTACCGGACAACCAGAGGAACGGAAACTAAGGTAGACGGCCTGCAGCGAGTAGCCGGTGCGCGGTATTCGAAATTCAAGGTCGCGCAGCACGTGCCTCTAGCCACATTGTGTAAACAGCTCACGAATCAGCTTGGCACATACTTGATTTGGTCAGATGTGTCCAATGGAAAAATATTTTACCTCATTCTTAATTAATATATATTTTATAGCTCCTTGTTTATAGAGAACTAGAGACGAATAATCAGGTTTCTAGGAGTGAATGTTGACTACACTTGTATGGTTTTAGACAAAGCTCGGAATTCTGCTATGTGGTGTTGATAGAGGATCGCACATGCTAACGATATCAGATAAGTTTGACCAAAGGCGCGTTCAATTTGAGACGACGTATAGCCGACAGACCAGCGTCAAGCCAGCCAGATCCAAAATATGCAATTCGACACATAGTGATCTGAAACAAAAAGTACAATTGATTTCGATCAGTCTCAAAAAAAGTTCGATTCTGAGAAATTTCCACCTTCCCACAAAAAGGACGGCGTTATCTTTCGCAACGATTTTTTAGTGTGGGCATCGTCATAACGTGTTTTCGAGAACAGCTTTTAAGCGCAGGACCAATTAAGTGCAGTCCGTTCGACGGCACCGTATCACTTCAACCGAAGACAATAAGAACTGTATGAAGCAATAAAGATGTCGACTGAAAATCGATAGACAATGTATATTTACATCGTTAACTGATGCCATTCAGCAGATCGTTGAAAACACCAAGAAGATATTAGATGTGACAGCCCACCTGCACTTATACCTAATTTTAGTAAAAACCAAATATATCGTTCGTATTCTTAACATTATACTTGCCCGTATATAGCTAAAAATTTTATCTGACTGACTGATCATATGTATACATAGCTGTTGCTATGTATTATTAGCAGAGCTTTCCGCGAGCAACTTACCCTGACCGATGCTGAACTGCGCGAAAACGTTTTTTGACTAGCCAGCTTTGCAATCAAGTAATTGTCCGCAGAAAACAGGCCGAGTACTGCAAACTATAGGAACAACACACGCGCTCTTGCTCGCTTCAGCCTGCATCAATACCGTACACAAACTCCACTCAGCTGATCGGTACCGCAACCGCCGCTCATCACCAGAAAGGACCGCTAGCGAACGAGTGAAGGAACTAGGGGCATGCAGTTACTTGCTCCAAATCGTATAGCATTACTAACTGGCCGGCCCCGTTGCGGCTTCAGGCCAACCGGCAGCCGAGACTAAGAGAGTTCAAGCAGCAGCTAGCGCCATCTTGTGGGTGTTCTGAAAAGCTTAGTCTAGCTGCCTTAAAAACTGGATATCAGGTAGCGGATGAAGCATGTAGCACATTGTTTCGGCCTGATAGATCACTTCTGACACAATTGACAAACCAGACAATTCAAATGAAAATAAATAGGACTACTTTCTTATCGACTATATATTGAATTTGTGCAATATAAACTACTCATATGTTGCTATGTATGCTATCACGAGCAAAGCTTCTAGACCGCATTTCTTCCTTATAGTTTATAGTGAGATATCTTCGTAGTCAGAATACGAATACTAGAGCCACGTAAAGAACTGGCAAAAGCCAACGCCTATTTTTGCCTGAAGACAGACAACTTTTAGATAAAAATAGTCCACATTTTAAGACAATCCGCTGTTTAGGAAAGTTGTAGGCCAAAAGTTGTCTTAAGTACAGCCATTCAATAGTAACTAACGACTGCTTATTACCAGATTCCCTGAAATGCGGCAAGCTCATTTTCGATATATTGCTCTAGTTATGTAGATGATTGCCATTAGGTAATCAGGTTGTGGAAAGCAATAATCCAAGAATCCTTAATTGGACTAACTAAGACTAAGGTGCGACTGCACGAAAGTCACTGATAGAATAGCTTTACTCTGATATAAATGTAGAAATTTGTTGTCATGTCTCATTTAACCATTTTCAATGTGACAACGTAACAGATAGTTACGTGGTAACAACGAAATCACAAAGCAAGTTAACTTTGTTCGACTACAGTTTACCTCAAGTAATTAATTACGTAACTGAGGTTCATGTATGTAGAGCCCGATTCGAGACAGCAGCCTAATTTTGGGCAAACATGATTTTTCTATCTACGACACGTGGCAATTATACATATCCACTGTTTCGCCGGCGTCTTCAATAGTAAACAAAAAATGTTTCTGGTTTAGCGATCCGGCCTCAAATATTCTTAGCAGCTATTTTTAGACAAAAAACATTTTCTCATGTCAGTACTTAGACAGTAGGCTTATTTTTTTTAGTATACTTTTTATTAATTTGCGGAACACCACCTAGCTCTATAAATACCACCATTATGAAACTGACACCGTAAAAAAAATGAAAACCATTCGCAGTGATTTTTGAATCAGTAAAAATGAGCCCAAGGATACCAGTGTAGAGGAACAGGAACATATATAGCTTGCACTATTTTCGCGAACTGGAAATCCTGCCCCATATATGGGTAATGTATTGTTGCTAGAGTCTAAAACCATAGAAGGAATTATTTAAAATCGTTACATAGAATAGAGGACTTTCTGGAGCAGCAGCTAGATATGTATTCTTAAATGGTTTAATTTATACGATAAGGCAAAAGTTACAATGTCTGTAAAATATTGCTATCAGTTGCCCAATACAGGTTTTTCGGGCCATTTAATACCATAGCCTCAAAGACCAAGTTGCTTTTAATAGAAAATTTTGTCGATGAGGCCGATCCAATATTATGACTTGGTGCTACGCGTGTACGTGTACGTGTGCGTAGGCGAGATAAAAGAATAAACGGAATGATCCTTGGTAGGGCCAATAATTTATCTACGACCTCCAATTGTTACGCGACAAGAACAAAAGGCACACGACATCGAAGCTAATTTTATCCCAAAAACGAGTAAAGTGACATCAGAGAAGAGTTCGTTCTTATGCCATTATGTAATCGACTTGCCAACCGGGCCGCCAATTTTCCTGTATATTAAAACATAACAAATCGACATATTTATTGACTGCATTACATTTGCCGCAAACAGCCAATACGTTTTATTGGATTGAGCGCATTAACATTTGACTATAAAACAAGAAATGGCTTCTTGTTTGTATTTGCTTTGTTTTGGCGCGTTGAATTTATTAAATCAATAAATATGAAGGGCTTCTGATTATACGTTAATCGTCCGAAAAGCAAACAGAAATTTTCCACACTTCACTCGCCTGGAAAGCATCTATAGACGATATCGACGCAGAGCTAAGATACGATAGTGTATTTGTCATATCGCGGTCCTAGTAACTCGTTTGCCTCCGTTCCAATATACGAACCGTATACTTTGATTGAAATAATTAATGCCTCCACGTCAACCGGAATTTACCTCAGGGTGTGAGAACTTTCTGTGGAATAGATCACGGTGTAAAAATCTAGATTATTATTATATGCTCGAAGACACTATATACGATAAAATATAGCCGTGGTATTATCTTTAGTAGCAAATTCACTAATTAAAGAAGTCGCTTACCCTAAATTCATTCAATACCTTCTACAAATGTTTTAGCAGACAAACCTGCTCAGTAATAGCTTTTTTATTGTGTTTTATTGGCATGCTTTTTTACGACTAGTTAGTAAATACGTCGGGTGTTCTATAGAACTTTGGCGAAGAAGAATTTTCTAGTAAGTTGGATGTGTCGCAGTGTGCAAAACACGGCTGAAAGCAACGTTTGAACAAGTTCATCGAATGTGGCAGCTAGACATCTTAAGAGGTTCAAATGTAAACCCAATGGAAATTGGCCAAATCCCTGAAACATTTCTCTTCTGTCCGCTGGACGCTTCGAGATGATAACGGTAAACTGAAGAAGCTGGTTAACTGACTCGCTTTGAGAGAATTCCAAGGTGGTATTAACGTAACGCGGATATCGCAACATACTGGAAAGATAAATGTTAAAATATACAATAAAAATTTAAATATTTAGATTTAGTAGTATTAGAACGGATGTCGTTCGCTAATATTTTCTTTCCCGTGATTGTTACATTTTTATATTAATCGATGCCATATGCATTACGCTTTTCGATACTGAAACGGTTATCTCTGGAAGATCCGAACAAACATAATCACCGTTCTATAACTCTAATCGATGACCTCTCACGTGGAAATTGTTCTTGCAGTTACTTTATTTACTTCGTACACGGTTTATTTTTTTAATATCCTATAATCATAGCATTTTGGCGACCTTTTGCAGAGCCTAAACTCCAACTACTGATTTCGCTTCATACATATCGATCTACATATGAACGTGTTTTCGAATGGAGCACTCTTCATCTGATCGATTATATAATAAAACTGTAAATAAAGTATAGGTTTCCACCTACTCGCTCAGAGGCAATACGATCGTATTTAACGTCAATCGATACGTTATCTTCCGCGCTATATAGTCAACGGTATATTTTAATGACTAATTATGGGCCATTTTAAAAAAAAAAAACACAATTTTACAAATCGCTTAAACTAGGTCATTGCAGTTCGTAAGATTACGGCGCCAGTCCCGTTGTTAGTATAGTCTAAATAAAATGGGAGTTTCAATCGACCAATGCCCTAATCTGTGTTTAAAGCCCCACCGAATACGTAATAGCTGGAAGATATTAATTCAGCGGGGTTTACTTAGGCAGCTTTTTATCTCTGAATTATGCCTGAATAGATAATTAAAAAAAAAAAACACATATCTAACATGCAGTATTGTCATATTTGTGTAGTGAAATGTGTAAATGTAGGACCTATCGCGACTGCACCGAAACAGTTCATAGCGGTCACGAGATGAGCGGCACTTTGTATAACATGGCTCGCATTTCTTCATGTTGAAATATGGCAGCCTTCTTAGTTATTCAGTTAGAAAGTGCAATTTGTGCAGCCGATTTAGTTTACCACTATAGCAAATATCGTAGTATGCTAGTAGAACTTTATTATCTACTATTGGATAAATAATACAATCTGATAGCGAACAAAAAGTCTAACGCAAATGACAAATCCGCAGAGTGGAGCGAACTTGCCTTACGTACCCATGTATAATAGAAAGTAATGGCCCATTATATAGTCATGGAGTAGTTCTTCGGCTAACAATTTCACGATATAGCCATTCTATAGTGTATTTTTATTTAAGACAACCTTTGACTTCCAGGCAGGGTTATTTTATACTGTAAAATCAATTGCGTATACAGTTGTTTACAAAATGCGGCTTCTTTATATATGTATATAGACGCAAAGCTATTCGACGAGATATACTGACGTATATTACAGGATCTAATTCAATTTAATAAAGAATAGCTTTATTACGATCCATTGTATATCTTTGGTAGTTCGCGGAACACATAAAAACACACACAAATAAATGCGTAGGTTCTTTCGAAACACTTTTCCGATTCGGGCATTGGAAGTTAACATTTCGCTTTAAAACAACTAAGCATAGAATGTATGTTTTCTGGCGTAATAGTTTTTAAGAGACTATTATTTCGGGCTAAACCCAGATATAGACTGTCTTACAATGTAGCTAACCTGGAACGTTAAAACTCTGTCCTAAACTAGCCAGAAGAATTTTCTTAGCGCAGATTTCTCGTGAAAAGCTTTTGCCTTGAAATGCTAAAGCAAAAAATTTGATTTTGACCTGTAAGTCTTCAGCCAGAAAGTAAAGTTAAAGCGCTTGTCATTGGGACAGAACTCTGTTTAGACGAATACAATTTATGGAAGTGATGCATTTAAACAAAGGACGGTTGGATAACAAGGTCTGAAGTCACTGCGAAACATTTTCTGCGAAACAGTTGCTCCACGTTCAACCGTGGAACGCTGACGATTCGAGTCTACACGAGCTCGATTCGAGCCATGAATGTAGCACCATTTAAAATGTCCCGCGCGAGTCTCTTATCGCAAAAAGAATCATTTAAGAGTATGTAAGAAATTCACGGAGTAAAAGTTTTGCGGAAATCAACGTACAGGTGAAGATGACCTATAATCGCGCATTCACACAGGTTCAGCAGGTGTCATTAATATATTATATAAATGTAAATATATACCTCTCTTTCCTAGATATTCATGAACATTGATAATGCAAGAGCGTAACCTCATTCTAAGCCCAGTTCTAACTTCTTTATTTCTCTACTTGTAAATTTATCAGTTAAATTATCATTTGATACTAGTGGAACTGCCATTGTCACCTGATTACGTAAATGAGGCTTCCTTGATTTACTTTCCGTCATTCCGCCGATCGAGCCAGCGTTATTTCACGTCACTGCTAACGATAACAACTGTCAAGGGCATTCTCTTTTACCATGGCGATGTTTTTTGTTCCCTTCCTAATAGGATAGCCCCCTGTTCTGCGGGCAGTAGGCATAAAAAAGTTCCGCAACTTTCAAAAAATGCCAGTTGAGCGTATCGGCGTACCGTAACATACTGTAATATAGATTAATAAGCTATACGGAAACAAGTAGTGTAGTAGAAGCTATGCATGCCCTTATGTTCACAGCCGTGGCACAGGTAGAAGCGTAGCTTTAGAAAATGCCTATCACGTGAATTCGCAATCATGTCAAGATAAATCTTACGGTTTAACTGCTATCTACATTAACATGCAGATCTTTTTTCATACGAAATTCAGAGTTCTCTACGATACCATGTTCGAATACCAGCTGTGTGCCGTAGATACAAAATGTTAACTGCAATGTAGCGTTATGATGCGCTCTTCTGGATATCGTCAGAACGTTAAACAGGAACGAACAATGTTTGCGCCATGGTGTTCCGAATCAGTAAAATCGATTTTTTATATTAGCCAGGTTTGCGTATGCTCGAAACGTGTACATATAGACCATAAGAGAGGCTTCAAACTCGTTTAGGAGATTTTTTTTATAATACTAATAGTTGTTACCTTTTTAGCCGCCTAATCCCCACTTAAGCGGGTTCACTTAATCGTACAATTCGCTTACCGGTTTTTCTAAATCTACTCTGCTCTAATGGCAGAAAAGTCAAGCTGATTGCTTGACCATCAGTTTTACAATGGCTTGGCGTTTTCTCCGAATGAGTCGTGTGATGACAGAACAAAAATTCGTCTAATTTTTTTCGGTCTGATGGCTGGGTACGGCTGTTGATGACGGCTTATGCCCCCTGGAGGCGGCGAATATTCTTCTACTTCTTTTATTAACCATAGGCATATAGCTGCTAGTTCATTCGTATTCCTCTATGTCAATCAACATGGCGGAATGCGTTTTTTGATTATTTTTGAAAAGATATTGTCTTGGTCGAACGATTTTCATTGTGATAAACAACCAGCTCTAGACAATATATAACTTAGCAGAACTTTTAATGTCTATATTTTCCCAATATTGTTTTGTTCGTCGCTATCGCTATGAGCTATAATCTGACCAACGAAGAACCCTTCAAAACAGAACGTTGTATCACTGTAAAAGGATTGTCGACCCGAAAACACGCTAGGCTAACTTACCGCAATCAGAGAATTGCTAATTTTTAGTTCTGAGGAGCCAACCTCACTGTCTTAAGCTTGCCATCATAAAACGTTACATGTACTCGTAAAACGTTCGCTCGATGAAATATTACTAGAAATATGACGTTACAGAGTCCACGAAATTTGGCTATACCGTAGTACTGGCCCGTAGCTGTCTCTTCTAATCTTACTTTCATACCACTTAAATTCCGCACATCGTACCCTTGTTAAGCAAGGCGCATTGTCAACTAATATTTACACGAGAATTCTACAACAAACTAGTAGCTGGCTTCTATCTCGAGTTGTGTAATCAATAGCGAACAATCGCAGTTCGTGTTCGTGCGGCGATATTGCCTCAGCGTTCTTCAAATCTTATTTTTAGCAAAAGTTTTCTGCACCCTTTTGCGATGCGAAGCTTATCGCCCTTGCTAAACCTTCGAGATCCAAGCTTGAGTGTGTAGCAACTCTTTACCGCGGCATCGACACTTGACAATGCTGACTGAAAATTGCCCTTTCGAAAATCTCGATTTCGTTGTAGTATCTTCTCGGCATCGCCCAGCCCCCGCCCCAAGCAGCTTGACGGCTCACGACGCTGGTAGGCACATCATACCGTATAATGGAGGAGCTGTATTAGCGGTTCGTGGTTAACGAACAGCTCTCACTGTCAGCGGGAACGCAGACAGGAAAGGAGCCTCGTGCCACTGATTGATCGGATACGTATATGGCACGATCGTTACCGCCATTAGCAATTTCTCCAACAGCGGGAGCAGCAACAACAACAACAACAACAATGACAACAACATTGCTGTCGGCAAGAAGCGAAGACGGAACTATCATCGTTCTGCCTTCGCGTTAGAAGAAACAGCCTTCGTTCCGTTGCATCCCATTGCATTCATTGCTGCATTGAAATGTCGACTGCAGCTGTGGCGAGCGAGCGGCCAACATAGGGGCTTGTTATTCACTCGTAACTTCATTCGACCCAGTCGTCACTGGGTCAATAGTAAAAAAATAGCGTTGTGGGGTGCGAAGATGGCGGTCCCCAGCACTAGTGCAAGTGCTTCTGTAAACAGCACGTGGCACGCTAGGGCTGTGTAACCACCGCGTCGCTGTACCAGCTGCACGTCCTATTACACTTGCAGATGTTGTAGCTGGTGGAAAAAAACTGCGGCAGCGAATGCCAATCGATCGGCCTGCAGAAGCGACGCATCTCAAAAAGGTAGCCGCAGGACCTCGCACACATACATGACTTTGAGCTGTTGAAGAGGTCCGCAAGACGAACCGAAAGTTGGGCCGGTAAGAACTATCAGCAGACGAAGCAACCGTAAGAAGATTTGTTTGTGAGCAGAGCAACAGCTTGTAGTGTCGCAGTCGAATTCGTGCGCGTGTCCGATTCCCTAGATTCATTTTCGTCTTATTTATTTTCTATACTTTTTCATCTTCGGCCTACTACGGCTGTGGCAGGTGTTTTCGCCTCCTGTAGCAAGTGGCCTGCTGTGCAATTTGTACTAACGGCAACGTCGCCGACCCACAAACGAAAGCAGAAATCGTCGCCGTTCAGTTGTTTCGTACCAATCGCTAATCTGCCGGTACTAGCCAAGCGCTCTGTTCAGCTTGAAGCGTGTATGGCGTTGTGGCTCGCACGAGAATTAAACTGCTATACACCGAACGCTCTGTGTAGCTGATGCAAATGTAAAGTAACAAAGGAAGAAAAAAAAGAGTCAGAGTAGTCTGGTTTTGGGTTGCCTATTCGCCATAACTGCCAACGCTGAAAACACAGACGTAGGTAGTTCGAGTTCTGCATAGGACCACTCTAGCGCTGTGATCGCTACCAGCGTCTACTAGAGCGACCAGTACGAACATTAGTGCACGTTGCAGCCCGCCAACAACCAGGACGGCAACGCCGCTTTAATGAAGAGACGAACGAGAGCTGCGCACTAGATAAACGCAGTTTATGAACCAGTTACATCGGTGTCTCACTTACGGCTGGCTAGCTTTGAGCACATGGTGGCGCTGCGAACGATTCTATTGAATTGTGTTAAGGCTAGCTGTGTGTAGTCAGCCAGCCGCCATTTAGTCAGCTAGTAAATGAGTTGTCGATCATTTTCAACACTTGAAGTCAGCGCAAGAGCAGCTTAGACCCTTGTTGAAGCTTTTCCCGATGGGTTACTGCGAACGTCGGGCCACGGTGCCGGGAAGACGCGCAGACCTCTGAACAACAGCGGACGTTATAAAAATCAAATTCGTCCAAAAACATAGATCACGATTCGGATTAAGCGAACGTAACGGTGCCGTTAAAGTGCTTGTGACCGATTATGTCCTATCATCAGCCGTCAGTTCGATGTTCGCTCACTATGAAATAATCAGTCCGGATATAGCTAGCTGGCAAGCCGCACGGAGGACTCACGTTAAGAAACAGTGTCTGTGTCGAGCAAGTAGAACGAACAATCTAACTGAGTATACACGAACTCGTACATCGTGTGAGCGCATTACGGACATCACCAAAGTTATCGATGGCTGGTGACGCCGATTCTTCTTGTGAGTACAAGGAAATCGACTACTTCAGGCTCGTATAGTTCTCCCAAAATGTGTACATGCTATTTGTGCGTGTGTATAACATTATCTATGGATGTGATACTAGCAAAAACCACTTGTATCTCGGAGAAAAACGTTGGACACAGCGAGCTCCTCACACGATAAGAATCAAATAGGCATACTCTCGTTTTGGGATAGGTTTTCAACTATCTGTATGCATTTAAGCCGCAAATGCTTGGTAGCTGGCTTTGCGTTCTATGCAGTGGATTTCCAATATGGCGAAGTTCAAATTTGAGTCTTCTCTTGGAATCAGTGCATAGGACATGGAATATACAAGTATTAGGTAGCATAAAGCATTTCGGGTTTCTTCGTATGCAGCATCGTTTCTTGGGCTTTTATCTTTTAGAAAGGCCGCCCATCCAGTAACTGAGCTCTAATTTATTGTTTAATAATTATAACATATTGAAGTTCCAGTGTATATAGTTGAACTAAGTCAACTAAGCTTTGTGAATCTAGAGAAACAAACGTTGGCAGGAAGCACCGTTATTAGCCACCACCAGTGTGACTGCGAGGCTAATAATTTATCTCGCAGTCACCACCTGCTCTTCGGCTTCTGCTAATAGGTCTTCTGATAGTAATAGGCAAGCGCTGTTTTTAGAAAGACCCTTTAGTCCGTGTTTCGATTTTTATAATTTAGCGACCTTACATCAGTGCGCGCAGCAGCGCAATCATTGTAACGGTACTCGTACGCGGTTCGTCAAATGTTACTTCCAAAACCCTGCATCGTTGTTCCTAACTGGTCCATTCAACGGCCTGAGCTCGAGCGACCGATACACATTACTGTGTACGGTAATATGTTGATAATCCATCGATTATTGCTGAAAGTGGAACGACATTTTACAACAAATGCATGTCGATCTTCGGCTTGCGTCTGCGCAAATGTCGGTGAAAGCTGCGGCAGTGGAAGTAACAACAGACGGCCACGAAAACGAATCGCGGAGCAAACATAAAACGCTTTGTGCCGCGGCACTTCGCCGGCAGCTTGGATGATGACCCAGTGACCGAAAACTTCTACCGATTGCCGCCTGTAAATATTGTCTACACAGACAAACGGATGAAAGGATAACTGTTAACTGTATGAACGAACGGTTTATTAGAGTTTGGTGCCTGAGTATAACTGCGAAGCATTATCATAGGCAGTTTCTGAATTTTTTTTCGTAACTATTCCGGGTAGATGTTTTTAAACTGAGTGTAAAATTGCGTGTATTATCCTGTTCTATCGGTGCGTATAATGAGCAGGCCAAAATTGTTTACTGTATTATAACTACTTACGTGAGTTGATGTTTTCTTTGTTTGCTTTTAAGAAAAGAAAATCACGCTCCTAAACTGATATAAGCATAATGTGGAGTATAATAATCCTATTTTCAGCAGATTTGGAGGCCCAGCCTCCGAAACCATGGGCTCGGGATTTAAACGATGCTGGTAAACTATTTGGATAGAAGCAATTAAATCGTTCCTATAACGATCTGAGGAGCTGGCAGGGATTTCAGGTCGAAATGATATAGGCATGATCTATAGGTAGACGAGCCTCTAGTTAATGCCATTTAGACAATTTCGTTGTGTAAACGCGGCTTCGGAATTATTCATTCAGGGTTGGTTCCGTCAACGGTCTAATCAATGTTACACTTCGGTCGTCACCTATGAACTTCTGAATCGTATTCCTAACATTAGCACCACTGAGAGTCGTGCGTCCTAACGCGACTGATCCGCACGCATCAAACTTAACTTCGTCGTGATAAACAATATGAACTACGAAGAAAAAATCAATTGAATTAGGCAAGCAAGATCAGTAGGTGATATTTACTGATTATCTAACGTGGGAAGCGGTCTACATCAAACCATAGTTTACTGACTCGTTGTTGAAACAAATTATTTTTACAGTGGCAACACAATTCAACTGAAGGCTCGCTTAATCACCGATTCTTAATTCGTCGCAGTAGTCTGTAGTAGATGATAAGAAAATCCAGTTAAAAGACAAACGCTTACCTAAGGTACTTCAAAATTCTATCGTAAATGTGCTATACAAAACACGACGTTCAAAATAACATGATAACACAAAATAACATAACTCGACTAGCTATTGTCCAGTAATTTCAAACTTACTTGCTAAGGTGGTCCATCGTTAAAAAGAGTTCGAGTATCTCAGATATAGAAAACGTTTTCAAAGTCGTCGTAAAGGTCGTCGCACCATAATCTTACTTTACACAAATGGCACGCCGCGTCTTAGTTACCACATTTCCCACCAGACACAAGTTTCCAAAACAACGGGCAATATCGAACTGAGATGTCACTTTTGACTGATCCGGCTACCACCGTTGGTATTAGAGGGCCGCCGATCGATACTCTGTGTTAGTGTTATTTTCGAAGTCTATTCTACTATGTCTATGAGAAGGAAATTCTGACTCAGCTGCTTCAACGTGTATAGCTGTGAACGATCAACAATTGATTTTCAGAATTTTCTGAGTCGAGATTTTTACTGTCGACTATATTTTGTCATACTTGACTCTTTAGTCGTTTGAAATATCACTCTCGTAGAATAGTGCCTGATGTCGTTCTCGGCGTTGCGTAAGGAAAAACTAAGAAATAGGCAATTTTTTTTTTCTCGTAAAGTTAGATTCGTGTGTCGACGAGCGAGTCACCCAAAAGAGACCTTTACTTAACCGTCCTGGATAAATAAAACATTTTATAAATTCAGCCACACCGATGACCTTTTGTACGTCAAGTAAATGGATAACTACAAGCAAAGTTCGAACATTTGGTTACAAACACAGAAAGCAAAGCCATTACTTATTAACTTCATAAAATAAATTACCATCACTAGCTGTAATAGATTTAAGTTGATTACTATCGTTCGGCGAACATAAGCCCTGTGTAGAGCTAGCAGTTCCGAAAGCTGTTCCCGGTAGCAACCAGAATCGGATAAAGTTAACGTTCTCCTTCCTTTTCATCATGCGCTCGTACAATGTATCGTGTTAAGTTTCGGTAACAACTGGCATAGCGTCATTGACGGCCAACCAAGCCAGTTACTATTATACGCTATATTCATATTGTTATAGCTAGTTAACTAGCATAGATGAATACGCGCAGGCTTTTAATAAGAAGACGTCAATATTTTAACGACGCGTTTTATGTACATGCTTGTTTTTCGTGTCGTCTTATCACCGCTAGCTCCACTGGTACGGCAGATGTTATCGAGCTGGATAGCTCGAAGTCGTTATGATTATTACTATAACGCGGTTGATTACTCCATGTCTGCAAGGAAAAAATTATGCTGTTTTCTCTTGTGATTTTTCTTCGCAGCGGTAAGCGGGGTGATCGACCCATCATCAAGCTACACCCACAAGCTCATCTGTCTTCCAGATGCTGATACGCAGCCACGGGGGAGTGCCAGTCGCTCAGGCGCTAATCCTAGCTCTAATTCCGTTATTGTCGTCGATAACAGTGATCGCAAAATAGATAGCAGCGAAATGAGCGGATGTCTAAGGATGGCGCGTTCTTTTTCGATGGATGACGATATCCTTTCGGACATCTTCTTCGAGACGTACGGAGCCGCTTCTTAAAATGATTTGTAGTTACTGTTTGTAAATAGATAGATAGATATATGCAATGTAGGCTTTTTATCTGAATATATTAGAATTGAAATAGCTGAATTCAGTACAAAAAAATCCAAATAGGAACGGACAGGAACGCGCGAAAATGATAGGCGCGTAGCGGCATTTTGAAGAGGTTAAAGCTTGACACGATACTAAACAAACGCTGCCGTAGCGTCAGAGTAAATTTCGTTAGTCGGCGCGAAGAGTTTTTGATTTCCACTTGCTAACTGGTAGCTTTTGACACAGCTAATGATTCGATACGGCTGCCCCATGAAACAACAAATATTATTAACATTGTTGAAAGTTTATTTTAGAAAACTTGGATTGGTTTATTGAGTCACAGAAATAACTTTTCGTCATACAATCGATAATAATAGATTTCTGGGCAGCAAGCATGGGTCGAATACCGTTGCCATCAGTGCATAGCAAATATATAGAGCTTACTATATAATAGTTTGATAATCACATCTGTAGGTGGCATAACAGGGTTAATAATAGTAATAATGAACGTTCAGGGATTGCCTGCCGCACTCTGGTGGCTTTCTCGAACGGACAGCTGCCTCCAGTACCCCGACACCGATAGAGGATTACACGATGTCCTTCTGCCGACCTGAATCAGCAACACCATCTTCGCTTCTTGACTTCGAGAGTCGAGGCGACGACGATGACTCGCTCTTTCCGGTGAGCCTATTACAAAGCAACATTTGCAACGAACTAATCGCAACGAGTGTGGCCTATAACTACAACAAAAGTCATTCTATTATAATGGCCACTGAAAAAAGCGACTCATAGTAGACAAAAAAAAACTTCAGAAAGCAAATCTAAAAAGTAGTGGTACGACAAATGTCGTAATGAAAAAGATACCGAGACGGTTATCTGTAGCAATGTGAATCAGCATGGTCTTAAATCATTATTTTAAATACTGAAAAAATGTAAAATAGACTAAATCACTGAATATAGAGGAGGAAAATTCATTGATGATTTCTGCCATGCTTCTATCTGCAGGACCTGGCAGATCCAGTTGCGGACGACGAAGAGCTAGTAGATCTCATCATCGAGCAAGCAACGTTACTTAGCAAGACAATCCTTCGCTACCTCATGGTCATGATTTAGATCACTCGAGACATCGGCTTCAAACATCGAACTACTTTACCCGGTCCTGTTGAATAGGTCATCAATCATAGTATAATGAAAACAATTATGCGACCAGATTATGACTGACGGCTGGAACATGCATTGAACAAAAGCAGAAAAACAAGTACTTGAAAAATTGCTAGATGGCTTTATTGATTTGCCATTGTCGTTGCTTAATATGCCATCGAGAAAAAAGCACTGTATCAGACTCGTTTTTGTTGTATTTCAGACGACAGCTACATTAACAGGATACCGCTGCAATGAATGAAAAGCGAATTCATCATTGGCCATTGATTGACTGCTGCTACATGATGGCTTAGATCGATAATTATTCCAAAATAAAACACTGCTCTAACACTGAAATAGCTTAATCCCAAGGCCTAACAAATATCACACTGTGTCGATACACGAATCAGACAAAACAGCGGTATACTTCTATCATTTAGCATAAAGCTGCTTAATTAGAGCGACACATAGACGATTAGCTAGTAAGGAAATGCCAGACCAAGAAGTTTACCCCCCCCCCCCCCCCCCCACAAAACGCTTGTCGAGAATAACACGCACTGTATCTTCGTTTCTACTGTTATTATTTATTGTTTATTATAATTGCCGTTTTGGAAAATGATGATTTCTATATTCAAATACTTTCAACAGCTATGTCAATACGTGTGTACATATATATATACATATATATAAGCGTTGTTGATGTTTTACTGGAATCATTCTGTTTTTATTGATAAATACATAGCTAACCAAATAATAGTTGCACCACCAAAAAGTAATTTTTACTAAGAGAAGATTTCGCGGAAAAACTTTTCCATTAAGTGACTTTTATCTATTTAGGTACTTTGCTTATGCGTAGTTAACGAATTTCTCATCTTCTTTTTTAAAAGATCGCTCCAAAGCATCAATAAGGAAAGATTTGACAAGGTAGGTAAGCGAACGCCTCTATCAAAAAAAAAATCCCTATGATGTCTGACGTGATAACATTGTTCGAATTTTATTATATAGGGAAAAATAGCGACGGCATGATATGATGAGTAGGCTATACCTATTTTATAGTTGATCCATAGAGCTGGCGTGACTTCACTCAGTGCCTATGAGACCCGTACAGAGCCTCTTAATAATAATAATGAGCTTATCTAGCCACTGCCTGCATCCCACAATGTGGCCACAAATGGCTTTTACCTTACGCAAGGACGTAAATGTCGAAATAAAAATTGCTGATATACAACTTAGCGTAGCCAATTTAAGTGAGTCCCATATGTTACGTCCACTATGGCGTAATGAAGTAGGACCGCTAGATTAAAATTGTATATTATTAAAAAGTATAATGGCTGGCATTAATCATTATGCCATGTTAAGTGGATCCTGATAGCGACACCTTCTTTAGCGAGTGGCCAGCTCCAAGATGTATGAAAAGCATTACCCCCTAATTTTGTCCACCTCGACATTTTATAGGATAGTAGAATTACCTATCAAGTAGCATTTTTCACCACTCAGTTAAATATGTACAAAAATACAAGTTGAACAAATACGTTTCTTTCCTTGCTATATTAATAGAGAAGAAACAGAAAATATTTCATATGGTAATAATCAAAACACATTAACATGCTCCATACGAGCATAAGCATGATTATGAGCATGATTACGGGGCAAATATCAGGCTGTTTCCTTGTATACCCATAATATATGTGTCAAGCGAACGAAATACAAGTTGGATTAGCTTATTCTGAAAAAGTTATTGCCAGCAGGAACGGTGTCCTAGTGATTAGGACTATTGTTTGTTTCGGAACATTACAAAAGGATACTCATAGAATAAACTGTTATTACGCAGTTAAGCCTCCAGCTTTTCTTCTACTCGGATTTTCTTCAGTAACTACGCATATCTAATTTTCCTATTTGTACAGACAGAAGTTTGTAATTTTTATGTGGGGATCAATACATACATGTATATGAATTTTTGCTAATATAGTAAGTAGCCATCCGCATTTCTACTGTGATTCACGAAAGTAAGCTTTTGTAGTGTTCAAAACCCTAGAGCAGAGATAAGAACCCGTAGGAGTTAAAGTTTTTAAATTACCCGGTGATACTCTGCAATTGTTAACCCCTATTGGTTCGGACTGCTTAAAATATTATAGTACAAAAATGTATAGAGTACTCTACAATCCTCCCATCAGTCTACTGTATATATGGACTCCTTTCATTAATATTATACTATTTATTATATTATTCGAATGAGATTCTATTCGCTGACCCGGTGGCCTAAAACAGTATTTTTTCTTTTTTTTTTTTTTTTGGACAAATATCATCCTTAGCTTTCTTAGCTAAAAGAGCTCTTGGGTTAATCTTCTATCTTTACAATTGCGTCTCTCATCCAATAAAGATCGCACTATAAACACAGCCTATTTGCTGTTTGCCCCTATTGCTACTCCCCATGGGGCGGTAAAGCACTCCCGCAAATCATTTTTCTACATTGTCTAGGACTGCAACTTCGTTTCAATCATGTCATACAGCATCGCCCTGCACTTGAAGCGCAAGTGTGTTATTGGTAAAAAGCATTAGATGCATTTAGAATAGCGTTTTCTGATATGAAAATTTAGCATTGGGAGGTTATAATATCTGTTATTTTTTTGTGAGCCTCGGATCGCACGCAACAATTTAGAACCGTATGAGAATTGCCTATAGCACGACGATGTACTTATATATTTAATTTGGTATTAATGAATTGTTATATACGTATATATAGGTATGAGAATATATCTAGTGGCGGACTTCAGCTTTCGCTATGCAGTAGTGCTTGTAGGTGTAAAGGTCGCAGAGTCTGATAGTAGCAGCGCTAGTCTATGACCGAAAAAATTCGATAGCAGTATTGAATATTACGGATCGTATTCGAAGAAAGCTCTCGACCGCTGTGACGCCACAAAATCCCCAAAACAATTAGAGGCCTGGCTCGTAGCATTGGGTTTCGAATCCTGTGGACTCTCTCTATAATTTGAAAACTCCTCTATAATTTGTGACAGAGTTTTATCCGAATCCTGAAATATTTTGCTGTAGTAAATGATTTGGTTTCCTTTGTACCGCTTTAGGCGAGCATTGGGTAATGCCTAAAGTAGCAATGCACGACATTTCCTGTGACTTGTGTAGATATAGAGTTTAGTGGATCTATCTTAATGCGAAGGATAAAAGCTTTACTAGCTCATCTAAGCGGAACTTGTTTCGAAAGCGATGTACGAAGTGGTTTTTATCGCATTAATAGTGTTATGTCTTAGCCTTTGTAAAACACTCCTTGATCAAACTGCTCGATGCACGATATACATTATACCGAAGTACAAGTCAATTCAGTGCAAGTTAACGTTGTATCGGCCAGCGGCTGACAACAGAAATAGCAGCGTCTGGCAAAGAAGTAGGCGGATTCAGGTAATTGGTATCTATGACGTCCAGGCGGTTTCGCAGGCCATCTCTGGTCTCCTCAGAGGCAGAAATGGCGATCATTTGTGATTGTTAAACCATTGAAACCCACTATGTCTTACTTTTGCATTTTAGATGGAGAATGTGGCTATTAATATTTATGTCTATTATGTGTTCACAACGTTATGAGTGCGCCAGTGTACAAAATATTTTCCCAGAAACACACACTTCGTCAGTACTGTTTTGGATACTGTTTGTAGCGTAGTTAGTCCAATGTAGATCCTTACTCTCGTGACCGATTTCGATGTACCGTAGCTGTACACATTTTAGGATTATAGTTTGTGTTTGGTATGATCATCTCAGGTATAAAGTTGTCTAGCATTGTTGTCACAAACATCTGTTTCGCCTGTCTTATTTCGCAACTTGTGAACACTTGTAGACTGGAGTAGATCTATTTGAACTTTTAAAAACTTCCTTTAAGTAACAACCAGCGCCAACACCGCTAAGTTTTATCGCGACCTTTTGAAGGAAACACCCGATAAAAGGGCGAATCAGTAAATGATTAAGTAGCATCTGCCTAGAGTGGGGCTAGAAATAGACAAGAAGTCACATTGATAACCGGTATCGGATCTGTGTGACTTTGCTCTGCTGAACTTGAAAACATGTAGAAACACACTTACCTATACAAACTGAAAGACGAAATTGACTTAAGGCAGTATATTGCCATCAGCACAGCGGAACAAACGAATAAAAGAAGAGGCGACGCTTGCACAAGGATTACGATGACAGCCAAAAGCCCGTTTTTGTTTATTTCCTAGCCTTTTTGGGCTAGCGTGTTTACTTTTATATCGCCCTCTTGTTGGTAGGGAAAGTGAAAAAAATATCTGTGCAAATTTGATTATTTTCTGTATTATGCTGTAGAAGCCGCTTAATAAAAACTACCCCAGTTGTGAGGGTCGCTTCATTGAATGAAATGAGACTAAGTTCAGAATGAAAATCCGCCTTAAACACCTATAAAAAAAAAAAACAAAAATGCGCTTTCAACACGCATCTTTGCGCGTGGTGTCATGGCTAATGGTGGTATTTACAGGACCTAATCTTCCAGCGTTGAACTGTGTTCATAGAATTTCTGCTTTTTTCCCCAGTCAGGTTTGGCGTCAAACAAACTATTTGCGATTAGTTCTTGAACATGCCAAAGTAACTCGATTGACGAACTCCTCGCGTATTTGCTAGGTTCCCAAGATTTAGTACAAATGGGCTTTTTAGTGACTGGGTAATTGTCATATAAGCTAGAAGAAGCACCATCGATTGTCGGCAACTGTACCAATGGTTTATTTTTCGTATCTGAGAAATCCATTCATTTTTTTCTACTACATTTCCCTACATTATTGGCACTTTAACTTTAATTATCGCTTTTTCTACATGATACGATCGGATGACAATTCCATTTGGTCAACAAGATGTAAAATGTTTAACGATCCTTTCCTCTCTCAAAAAGGTGCTAAAAGTTCGTTTGTAACAAGAAATATAGCGTATCTTTTATCCTTTAGCTATAGTAGATGCGTCATTTGGTTTCTTAAAAGGTGCATTTAACACTGTTCGATTGTCTTCCTCATTCGGAACGAGTAGCGTTTAAAAAATTATTCGGACAATAGAAAGCATAGACGAGGTGGTATTTTCAGGAGTATCTAGGTATATACACAACACGTTCCTCATAAGGATACCGATAGAAACTAACAGACACACACGAACGCGCGCGCGCACTTCTCTATGTTCACACTACCGGCAAATAACTCATACAGTGTAAATAACGTAGTTGATATTTACGTAAAATGACAAGCTTACCACCTAATGATTCTAGACAGTACGGTCTAATAAACGGACGCACTCTGCGATATACCTCTGTATCGAGCGCCCTAACGGTTAAACACCTGTCTCGCTGTTCTCGGCAGGCCGTGGCGCCACGCGTGTCGTCTTTCAACCCGGCCCCTGCGATAGCGTAGCGGTAACGGGTTTGCCTACTAGTTTTGCGGCACGTAGTGGGATAAATTCGAAGCGAACGGCAGTACCAGACGTAAAACTCGAAACATTTATCTTTCAAACGTAGAGGCGCTGTAGTGCTGTTACCATTTCGCCTTGCCTAGCAAAATGTCTCTTTTTTGTTAAACTTTTCTCCATATGCTTAAGTGTCATTCATAGTTGACAAACGTTCGACCGTCTTCTGCATAAGACGGTGCTTCATCGATTGCATACATATTACGGTATACTTATTCAGTATTATGATTATCGGGGTAGTTCCGTGCGCGTCATTCAACGTCGTTTAGCGAGCTTTTGACGACAAACATTCATTCTGTATACGTGTATGTAAGTAAGTAAGAGGAACGGATATGGGCTGTTGGAAAGATATGGTCGGGCAAAGCACAGATGATAATACTTGCTTCTTCTTTAATGTGATCGTTAGTATTTCATATTAAATTTCACAGGCAATATGCGATACTTCATAACGAAAGGCCGAGTCCGTTCGGTTCGAATCAGTCACTCTGCAAAATGAACACGAATTTTTGTGACCAATTTTGTCTGCATTAATACTACAATATGATATTTAATAAAAACTTTAGAATGCAACAGAAGTGTCGTAGCTGTAGACATTTAGTTGTAGGCTGTGAGAAAATAGCCTATTCCATATGCCACAAGAGATCAGGCCATGGAATACACAGTTTCCGAACGATTTTAGGAAATACGTGGAAATTTACATAGTCGTGAAAGAACAATATGAAAACCACAATCAGTACGCGTCAGTCTTGTTTCAATTTGAACCCAAATTTCAAAGTGGACGGATAGAGGACTAGTACAATGAAGTTATAAGTTGCCAGTTTTACAAGTTCAACGTTGATTGACCTTCATTTACTCATTGAATATGCTAATCAAAATTCATCAATATCAAGTAGTCATTTGTGTGCGATCGATGATATCGAGATAGATCTCTATAGAGGTTAAATCTATCTAGTCTTCCAGACGAGTCCGACATAAGAAATTGACAGTCTCTCCGGCGTCTGGATGTCGCTTCCCGTTATCATCTATTATTAATCCTTTACAGCCAACGAGTGTTTGAGAAAAATACAAATCACACAGGCCAATTTAAAATCAAGGCCAGGATCAACTAGAACAGCATAAGAGTTCTTGTTAGTATCTGTGTTCCATAAAATGTTCGTACGCGGCAGTAAAGCTTGCCTTCAACTGATTCATGATCGATTGTTCCAGTTAGGACACGAAGTGGACAAGATAGAGTTGGATTTCCCTTTCTTTGCTTGCTGCTTTAGCAGGCAGTGACAGATGGATAAGTTGTCTTTGATGTACTGCATTACAAACATAACCTAGCGGACTACCCACGTTCTAAAGAAAAGGAAGCGAACAGACCAAATTAAGTTTGAGAGCATCGAATGGATCGCAGAACTATTTCGAAAAACTATAGTTTATACCGCGTAGTTAACGCACGCTGCTGGTGTTTTGTTCGATCAGCAGTTGTTCATTGGCTAAAGTTGACTTGAGTGGCTCGATTGTTGTTAGGCGTGTCCATGGAATTGTTCTGTATGGATTATACAGTAGATGTCACTGATTGTCACGGCCCTAACTCTAACGAAAGTGATATAACTGCAAATCGCCCGGCCGAAAATGACTGGTGAAGTGCGTCTACTATGCAGCCTTAAAATGCCAAATATTATAACGTAGCACTGGACGGGCATGCTAAAAATGTTAGCGATTTCCATGTAAACAATATCAAAGTAATATACACCTGTAATATCTTGATACGCCATATATAAGCTGTATACAAACCGTGTTAGATCGGACAATTCAAGTGCCCCTGCCAGAGTCGTATTGACGGATGTTTATTTGCCACCGGACTAAGACTTAATGGCAATGGCGGCATCGGATACACCCGCAAACGTCACCGGTGGAAAAGGTCAACTGAACACGACGTACATTAGCGGCAGAGTGGATGAGGTATGTATACCAGGACAACGTACTAAATCGACGATCGGAGGTAACAAGTGGGAAAGTATAAAAAAAAATCAGAACTAAACGGTTAGTTACATACCAAGCTTAAAATGAAGCTTGAGAGAGCGATTGTCGCTCTGTTAACTGATTTGCTTGGCATCGGCACTTCTTCGCTAAGAAGTTCTTAAATACGATTGGCGATACGCATGAGAATACTGCACGACTATCCTATTCAGGGTAGCCTTCTGAGAAATTCATTTCTTTGTGTGATCTGTCCTCTTTTGCTTTAAACAATTACACTATAGGCTGAGCCATCTTGAAATTCTCATCTGACGACACTCAGTCCTCTCACAAATGAAATGATAATAAATCGAGCGATAAAGATAATAGATTATACTTAAAGATAGAAGGAAGGCCCTTAAGGAAGCACTAAAGGATCAGGCGGTATTTTCACGTCTGCTTCCTAAAATCGATATGAGACACTGGGTTCATTGGACAAACGGTTAGGCTTCTTACAGGGCTAATGCAAACCTAGGCAAATGTTAAGTCAATAGAAATCTGTATTGGTATAATACAAACACGTGATAAGATAAATTGCGAATCATCAAATCAGCGTAAATATATGAACTTACCCTATACAGTGCGATCTCCTAAAAGCAGTTAACCGCTTTACGCTCTTGCCATATACGGAAATCTGCTCTGTAGGCTTCGAAGAGGTTCGATATCTATGACAAAGGAAATTCAAAATTGGTCGTGACTGAAAAAGACAAACGGCCCGATCTGGCTATCATCAGCCATTCAATAAAAATGGATCGCTTGATAGTGTCGTCCATTACTTTGCCACGCAAGTCAAAATTCTGTTAATCCGGGTCTAATTCTACCTTATTTTATAATAAGGCACGTTGAGCACGTTTGTATATTAAAGACACGTTACGAATAGATTTAGCGAGAAGGTCAACATCTTGGCTTTTTCCCCGCAACGGTGTACGAATTATACATGAAATCACATGGCGGGATCTATATTGGCGACGCACGCTTCGTTTGATCTGCATTTAGGTTTCCTATACTACTTCAAGCAGAAAGGTGTACAATCCTTATATTATGAAACCTATGTATATTGGCAAATTGAGTACGTATCCATACGTATTATCGCGGTTGCTTTGACAGCTAATCCTTCGACAGGATAGTTTCAAAGGCCACTTGAAGCAGCAAATGAGTACGTGGCACATAGCCATGACGTTTAGATGCGATCCGTGACGATGAGAAGTTGCCAGATACATCGACAACAGGATGCTAACAAATATATGGGCTTAAAGCTGCTAAGCTTTAGTTTTCACACTAATACAGATTTGCAATTATGGGAAATAACAATACAATGGAGTCGAGTATATATTGTACGAGGTCATTTGAGCCAACTCGTACCAACTCAGTATAAAAAGATACTCTGAACGAAAACCTAGATTGATATGGTCGTAGTATTTCATTATGTTGTTGGCCATAGATGCCTGGTGAAAAAAGTTGATTTCACGCGCGCAAGATGCGCTCAGCTAACAAGCTTTTGCTATTGGTTCTGCCGTCATTTTACGTGCTTGAATTTCTTCGTATTCCTCAAAGCGTAAATCTACCAAACGATAGGCGATTACAGTTGAACTTCGCTATAACACAAACCGCTGAGTCTATGTAATCAAAATAGCCGATTCTTGACCGACTCAAGCTTAGGGCCAAACCTCTCTGAATGGTCATGTCGGTACCGGTAATAACGACCAAATAGCGAATCTATTCCAGATTTCATAAAATTGTCCACGTTACTAAAGCGTGTACATACAGGGTATGAGTAAACGCTTATTATCAAGTAAACGTCGAAACAGTGAACAAGTCATTTATACGTGGCGTCCCAAATATTCCAGGTCAGACCTAAATCGCTCAGCTATCCGAAGTCTTTTCACAGTAACGCTCGTCTTTGTTCCCTAGTGGAAATTTAGGTATTCCGTTAAAAGTCGAAACGTCTCTCGGGATCTGTTTATTAAACAAATATGCTCCATACGTAGCTCTCTAACATCTCGAATTTCGATTTGTTCATCACGACGCGTCCGTTTATCAAAGATTTAATGCAGATGACAGATTATAATTGGAACACAACTTTCATTCTCGCCTTCCTTTACAATTCGTATCACGTAAAGGACGTGATCAACGCAATATTGTTTATATGTTGCTCTTTACAGGTCGACGGAGATGCTGATAGCTTTCAATTAATAGATCACATTTTATACCAAGGTTTCGGACAAAATAGACATTTATTTCTACCTGTGCCTAGAGACCCGCTGCTTTAGGTGAGCAACAGTAAAATATCGTTGTACCAATTATTTTCACGACAACGGACCGGACCGATACTCGTAAGTGTAGACATATTACCTGTCGAGACGAAAAACCGGCAAAGAACTGGATAACCAATTCGCTATTTAATTTTCGGAACTTTATTGAATGTATAGGACGAAGTTCCTAAGCAAAGTTTGCTTAGAATAGATCAAAACTTCTCTAGAATTTGTTGCGATTTTTTGGCTTGGAGTATTCGGGTCGAAGTTGCTGTATTCATTCATGAAGTTTGTTCGCTACTGAGGTACATGTATCATCTCTGTCTTTGATATTTCACTTTATTGCTACTACATTGGCTTCGACTTATCAACCCGCTAATCAGTCAGAACCATTTAAAGGCCAATACGTGGCACATTCGTTAAGTTAAAGTATTGTGCCCCAAAATGTCAGCCCCTAAAATCAGCTAAATAGAAGCAACGAATGTAGTACCAATAGTATCATACGGTGGAAAGAAGCGATGCCCTGCTCGGAAAACGTGTATATAACGCCGTTAAAAATATGCATAGATACAAATTTGACTATTAATAATGTATACATGGCAAAATATGAGAAATCCTAAAACGGAAAGGCTAACGGATCACTTTGTGGTTCATCCAATCTAACCCATCCCGCTAATCATTCCTGAAATTGCTCTGTGCTACTCCAATACCCTGAAGAAATTCGGGTTGGAGAACTAGTGTTCTTCTTGCTTTGGTCAATCCTTGCATAGAGAAGTTGACAGAATAAAAAAGCACCCGTTTGTTGAAAATAGTCGATTTTATCTAAGGAATCACTCAACGCTTCTAAGTCGCATGATGCAACTCCAAGTTACCTACTTGGTTGCTGCCGATCGATATTTCTTACAAGGCATTATCAGTTCGAATGGGGTATGCATCGTGATCCGTTTCCGTAAACCGAAGTGTATATTATATGCGTCACTGTTTACAGGCATACATGCTGTGTACGTCCGAAAATATTGTTAATAGCGATAGGGAGCTTCCTATCTATGCTACCACGTAGAATGTTGTTCAAGCAACAAAGGACCTATGTTTTGGGGTCTGCCTAAATGCTCGCCACTTCGCAAAGAGAAATATGCCCTATTACGGATAACGGGCTATCTAGTCGGCGTGAATACGTACTACTTAATGTGGTCGTTGGATTACTAAGTCTGCTTATACCTTTTTTTTGCTGTCAGGCGGCCGCAATAGTACCGTAGTACTGTCACGTACATAATATTCATTTCATTAGGCTTACATTCATTCATCACAAAACGTGAACATAGAAATACGCTAGGGCACTACTCAGAAACGCTGTTTATTCGTGCGGTCTACGCAAGTGGTTCTCACGTTTTTCGTCCGATCAGTATAACCTAATCCACTTGCCTTTTGGTACGGATCATTATTTAGACCTATATGACATTTCCTTGTACCTCCTTACTTGGAGCCGAGTAGTAAATTCGCAGATGTAAAGGCTGGAGTTTTCGATCTAGTAGACGTATTCTGGTTGAGCTTATGGAAATTTTAGTCTGCTGGGCATAACTTTGGTGAGCTACGATTCTAACGAACCGTCTTGAATCTATGAGTCAAGTGAAGTCTAAAAAAGTGTAAGTGCTTCAAGCTGTCAAAGGTATAGCAGTCTCGTGATGCACCAGTGCATCCTAATATTATAGGATAAGCAAGAACGGGCAGCGACTAAACGGTATGCAAACTGAAAAAACGCATCTAAAGGATGTAATAAGAACATAAATGAGCATCTTAGTGTGTCAGGATATTTCAGGCTACGTTTTACGTAAACTGGAGCAGAAATCGCTGTGTTCTTCTGCGGCTGCAATTTTCACACGCGGAAGATATAAAAGCCCGCACACGTGAAGGATATAGTAAGTTGACTGCCGTTTGATCACTAACGTACAAAGCTTCACGGTCGAACGGCTCGCTGACCTGACATGTTAATTTCTATGTTGTGGATAACACGGTAGGGCTTAAAATAGCGCTGGACTAAAAACCCAAATAGAACATACAGAAGCCTGTCGGAAAACAGCGGATATAAGCGGAGGAGTATTACAGAGAATTAGAATAAGCCCTAGCGTACATACTGTTTTCCTGAAGAGAGAGCTACAAGCGCAGCGCGTCAGTTGGAGACGGGGTATTTGACGGACCCTTTTGAAATAAGGGGGAGAAGGAGAGACCTTTCAATAGCAGAAAAACATTCAACACAGCTGAGATCGAATGATATATCGGAATCATGCAAAGAGGCAGCTCCTGCGATCTCGAAGAGGCCATGGCACTGCCACACACACGACTTCATATCGAACAAAGGAAAGAGAGCTTCAGAGGGGTCGCCGGATGGCTTACTAGTGCTAGAGGGTGTGTCTATTCACTTAGTTCGCTTTGTTGTTAATGTAGCATCAAAGATTTGTTCCCATTAGGAACCTAGTTGACCTATATTTTGTTAGAACTATACAGCGTTTCGCTGACAGACCTATGAACTAATATGGAAACCATAAAAATTTATATGAATTTTTATGGTTTCCATATTAGTGATTTTAATGATAATACCTTTTTTAAATCCTAATTTTTGTGTTTTTTTCCTGATTATTATTATTATCTGGCAACAATTTTTGTCGCTCTTGGTCTTGGAGGACTCTCAACAAGCTTAATTATAATCGTATACGACGGACCATTTATGGGGAAGTATCCGGGTGCGTTAGATAATCTATAAAGAAAGAGTCTGTAAAATTCCCAAACCTTCCAAAAAACAAATGCAAGAGATGTCTGCTACAAAAAAATAAGAAATTCGACATTTTAGCTATCTCGGTAATAAAGCGCTCGTTATCTTTGTGTCCTTATGCTAATGTCCAGCTTTCCGGTTCTGCGCCAGAAGTTCACATAGTGTATTGTGTGCTATCGCCTCCAATAGCGTGATGATAATCACTAGACTAATAATATTCTTTTGAATGGGTTTGAGTGATGCCGTCTTGATGGGATCTAGCAGAGAAAGGTCTACCTACTATGGGCCTATGGGTGCGGGAGCTCGGTGCCGACGGATGGACGTTTTCGTCAAAATTACCACCCACTAATTTTCATCACGCCAATAGACCGGTTGTTCGATTAATAGCATGATTTATTAACTTTAATATTATGAGGTATCTAAAGTAATGCTTACCGCAGTACCAGACGTACAACTAATTTTTTAGTAATTTGAGCATTTCAAGCTAGAAAGAAGATTACGGAATAAAAAAGATAAATAGACCACCTTGAAAAGGTGCCATCAACAAGATATGTTTAAGTGGTGACGGAGGTCAAGCAAAGTCCCAAAAAGAGGCAAACCTGTACCTGCTATAAATGATAAAAAATATACTGTAGATACGATAATTAATTTTCGACCTATTAGAAAAAACTATAGAGGAACAACTTTACATACACAGAGTAAGAGCCTCCCTAAAGGTTGTGTCGTAAATACGGTTTCTCATATGACAATATAATTTTGGACGATACTGACTGCTTTTTGAAGCTCAGCAACACTCATTTTTTTTTTTTTTATTTTAGAAACAATTTGATTTAATCAAGTTAATCGACAGGGAAGTACAGACAGAGTTGCTTCTACAATACAATACGAGATCCTATTTCTGTAGTAAACAATGGAAACAAAATCCAAGAGTTGCTAACTCCGTAGATTTGAGAATTTCCATGTTTTGATCTATGTAGTTTGTTAGTGACGCGTCATCATGACAAGAATAGGGCTAGTTTTGATATTTGTATATTAGATAACTTTTTTTATGTAGCTTGTGCTTTTAATTGAAGGAGTGATTAGAATGCTGGTTTAAGTGCTTTGCATGCAGCTTAAATGTAAGTGCGAAAATATTGAATCTAAGATACAGAGTTAAGCTTGCATTGCGATAATGGCAAAATTTACCCATTTTAAAATGCTTGACCTTCGGGTCTACGAGAACACAGATAAAAGAGCTATGTCACAGTAAGGACGAAAATTCAAACTTTTGACAAAATATTATCAAATAGAAAAAAATGGTAAGCCCTCTACTGTTCAGACTAATTTCAATGTTTTGCTCGATTAATTGAAGTTTTAAGTAAAAACATGGTTCCCAAGTCATAACCGTAATGATAAACGTTTAAGTAATTTCATCAAACAACAACAGCAACAACAAAGGTGTTGAAGAAAAAAGCGGGAACAAAATAAGGGATTACTAAATTTTAATTCAAATTATTTAATTTTTCCCTCTCAATTATTTTTAATTAATGTACAATAATAAATTAACAAGCGAGTTGTCTCGGCAACAGTAATGACAGCTTATATAAATTTCTGAACAAAATACGCCATACCTGTCACTCTTACAAATTAGAGTTCCTAAATAAAACAGCGCCTCAGCATCCCATTGAGAGAAAAACAGTTTTTGCCCGGTTCTATCGTTTCTCGAGTTCTGACCTAATTTTTAAAACGTCGTGCATACTCTCACGCCCGGCAGAGAATTATCACTTTCTACGTGTGGTTTACGATGTCAGCCTTTCCTCTTACTTGCTTCTGCACCGTTTAATGCGAGGATAATGGAAATTTTATTAATATCGGCAACTTGCAATCGAAAATCTGCACCCGCTGATTATCAGACCAATAAAGATTTAAGATGCGTTCAATGGCAGCTGCCTATAGCAATTGACGACAAGTCCTTCTTGTAAAATCTAAACCGTTTAGTAGCGACCATACCGATGACGAGTTTCTTATCTCTGTGACACTTTTTATCAGATTACGAGTACACTATGAAATTGAATGGACGCTAATCAGATGCCTTATTCGATCAGAACAATGTGCGATGCAAGTTATAGCTCTGAGCTAATGCTGTAAAAAAATACGTAGTTATAAAAACAAATGAAAATGTGTGCCTCTGAGCTCACCTGCTCATATTCTGCACAGAGCAGCTGTATACAGGTTGCTTTTTACAGAGTTGACAAGTGTTTTTTGCACTCTGGCGACCAGGTAAAGGCGTAAGGCAATGTTTTCAACTCTATTCAGGCTTATTTCTGCTAGTCGACGTAATTTGTTCGCAGCTGCCTTATTACTGTCAATGTCATCAACCTATAAAAATAAGGGAACAGACC
>NW_019212979.1:84690-136339 GCF_002532875.2 Varroa jacobsoni
GGAGAGAGACGTATCAATAGCCATCATCGTAATGTGCGTATACGCGAATTAATTCGAATAGCAACCAGCAGAGGTACAATATAAAACCATATAATACGATGCTCTGAAATGTACTATGTATTGCTACAACTTAACAGGTAAACTTGGCGTTTGGAGGCTCGCACCTAATGCTTTTCCAGCAAGATGTCCCGTTAGGACTTGAGGTACACAATATGCTGTCCTCATCGTCTCTGACACCAGTCGGGATGATCGCGAAAACTGCGGAGCTCTTTGGTAGATCCGCCCTTCCTACATCAATAGGACCGAAAGGTTAGTACAAATCCATTATTTTGGGTATGTGTAGTTCTGCGATGTTACATATCGTTAACTATAAGATGTCAAACGTGAGGGTTATCATAAGGGTACGTTCGATTCTATGTGACGATAACGTTTAAGCAACTCAAGGCAATGTAATCTTCGCCTAATTGTACTCAAATTTGCAGATCCATCACAGTTCCTCATTCCTCTGTTCCACCACTCACAACTGGATATTGTCGAGACAATTATAACTCAACCACGGCCAGGTATCATATAAGACCTCACAAAGATAATAGAAACATCAATGATTAGTTTACGCATAAATCTTGATATTCCAGGAGGCGTTATGAGTCGAATAGGCGCTTATGAACAAATAATTCGTTTTTACGATCCAACAAGAAGTTGTTATTATGCGTCGTACCTTGGCCGAAAAACAGCCTTTTAGAATGAGAACAAATATCCTATTTATACAAATGTGGTGCATATATCCAGCACATTTAGAAATACAAAAAATTGCTAATCGATAGAGATTAACGACAATTGCTCGTACGATGTTACTTTTCATCCAGGCAGTTTTACTAGGAGTTTCCAGATTAACGGGGAAGATATGAGTGCGCTTTTTGTACTCAACCTTACAACTATTTATATGGTAAGCTCAATCAAAATCAACATAAACAAAAGCATAAATCATATATGGTAACCGATGATGGCCCATATTAAGGTTGACCTCATACTTCAATATAATAAATAGAATAAACGGTCCACTTGAAGGTTTACATTATGAAACTGTTGGAATCTGGCGTAGCAACCAAACGACCGACACTTTATATTTAAGCGATCTGATTAAACTGTTAAAGTTGTTGATGACAACGGGTTCTCGCTACGAATGTTAGATGTACGCAGACAGCATTTCGAACGAATTCGGTCATGTGGCTAATTAAGATTGGTGTGTGATTTTCGTTGATCAAATAGGGGTCACCACGAAGTCGTATTCTTGCAAACGTAAAAGACCGTTCAGGTGACTGTATCGCTGTGTTTCGCGGCCCAGAAGGGAGTCAGGGATGTGTGTGCTGCTGTACACGCTGTTCCCAAAATCGCCTAGTAAATACGAACCTTCACGCTACTCAACGAAGGAGTACTATGTTCCATAACCCTCAACAGGTCGCTTGTTAATTTATGACGGCGGGATCAGTATTTTGATTTTCGATATTTTCACTATTCCAAACTGATTTGGATCCTTTTAATAGTTTTTGTGGCTTTGGCAAACTAATATTAGTATAAATCTAGTAAAAAATGAAAAAAAAATAGAAGTAAAAAGAGGGACACCTAACGCGGCACATTGTAACAGGACTATACGATGGAGCATTTGTAGCGCGTGGTCTATGTTCAAAGTCAGGCGCAGATACGTTCTTTTTTTCGTGCTGAAAGCCGTACATAGGACAGTTTTCGGAATCCGTCTTTATTCCAGCATAATTTTTAACTAAAACAAACAAGTTTTTTTTACGTGCGTGTGGAAGAATTGGCACCTATTAGGGTAATGGTAAGAAAACCCCCAAGGCCTCGTTATATGCTATTTATGGTGAACGTAGTATATTTGTTGACAAATCCATCTCAGGTTGCGTCTCTAGTTTAGGCTATAGCGTTACATAAAATTTCTCTATTAGACAGGCAGAATTACTAGAATAGGATAATTAATGGTGATTTGTTGCTTTAGTCTCTCACAGTAGAGTCTCCACCCGGACACGTCATTGGACATATTGCGCTACATCACGATTTCTACGGAGTTTACAATGAGGGCATGCTACAATTGCTCTATAGTATACCGTTTAAAGCCAATAATGGATCGGGCTCCCATACCGTACGTGGTAACATTTGGCAACATGTCCTCACACATCGTAATATTTGCAGTCCAACAAAAACAAATAGAATATAAAGACCAGTAGAATCGAGCCTAAGAGTTCGGACATCTCATTGCAACCTAATTCAATTTTTTCTGTTAAGAGAAGCGAAAGCGTCTCAAGCGATTAACTAGGACCCAAAATAAATCAACTTCCCATATTAGAACGAAGGATTTCAAATTCCATATCCTAGATAAGCTTCGGAATGACTGATCATCAATCGACTATTTTCTGTTAACTTAACTTCAAATAGTAATAAGGCCATATGAAATTTGATTTCAATCTAAACTAACGGCGACAGGTAACATCCGTTGGTGCCGGAAGACAGACAGGTACGAGTTCAGACAGTAGAAACAATCGCGAACAGGGTTGCATCTCTCGATGTGACGGCCCTCATAGCGCCCTCAAGATCAATATTCGACTACCGCACGGCACGCATTCATCAGATCATAAGCTATTACTTGTCGCGACAGCAATTTGCATGGTAAGATTCACTTCTCATCGTTTTTTTTTTTTTTTCATCACTTGCACTGCATACATATACTCGGCGTGAATCCGTATTCTTTCAGTTTGGGGTACAAACAGAACGAATCCCTCGACCTCTGGAATGGCTTGGATGCATTCGCGTACGTAACGTACTTGAAGAAGGCTTTTGCTAGTAACCACTTTCTGCCAATCAGAGTCTTGCTAGTATGGCAGTACGTTCCTATGGTAGAAACCTATATCAACAGCTAAAATCTTACAAAGATTAGTTTAAATTTAAGGTGAAAGCTTGATCTAGTTATGCGTTTAAATTTTAAGCAAATACAAGCGACGATAAACATCTCACGTGAAAGTATCGTCAGAGTATTAATGAATCTGGTGAAAGGAAACGCCATGGAGAAAGTTGTTTACAATAATGCTTACTTTTAGTAAGTTTTATGTTTGATTGGAAGGAAGTACATGTTACTATACGCTTTTGTCCATTAGCCAAAAATTCGAATTTAAGCTATTGGCTGATCAGACCAGCATTTGTCTGATTTGGAGAATAAACTATTAGCAGATAGGGCTAACTGAACGAAACTATATACTACGATATAATAAAATTTGAAGAACACGATATCGGCAAGTTTTATTTTACTTTGAAAATTATCAGAAGGTCGTGTAAGGTGGGCTAAACGTCCAGCCAACTTAAATGCCCCAAGGGAAAGGCAAGGAAAATAGAGTTCCTACGAATCTTTTTATTCATACGTTAGCCTAACGTAATCTGCGCCATATGTAGAAAACAATGTCTGCCAAAATCACTTTCAGCAAATTGGGTGCGGACCGGTTTCACTATTTGGGCCATTCTGCATAATCCTGGGTCACGGCCATGGATACATCAGCGTCAATTGCACCAATCCCTCCACAAATATAATGTGTCGGGGAGCGAATTGTTTCAACAATTTTTGCAGGTTCTGTCCTTCGCATAGCTTTACAGGAAAAATCGAAAAAGGTAAAATCACAGAACGGAGGTGGCTATTCGATATTGCCGCCCCGCATCGAGGTCAGCCATTTTGAGAACATGGCCTCAGGTAGATCGTTTGTTGCAAGCCTGGTGTGGCAAGTTGCTCTCCTATTATTGGAACTTAATATTTGTATTCAACGGCTTCTGGAATGGTTTGCAACATGTCGCGATAGAGCTCGCCATTGTCATTCACGAAAAAAGTGTCCAATGGCCTCTTCGTCCCTTTTTCTCTTCGATTTTTTGTGAGTAAGGTAGGCGTTCGACACTCACCGTCACGCTTTCTGATCCTTAGGTGTAACAATTTTATTTATTACCTTAGACTGAGCTACAGTTAATCAGCGGAGTGTCACCTTAATGATTTTCCCAGTTCGATAATAAATTTTTACGAAAAACAGCGGTGCTCCAAGCTGTAGCTTTCCAACGTTGCAAGCAACACGGGCTGCTGTGCTCATCGCTTGACGTCTATCGGCTCTCGTTTGTCTACAAACATTGGGGAAAACATTAAATTAATCCTAAACGTTTAGCTTACCCTAGGTTACTGCATATATTACAGTTGCTGAATTAGAGTGCATTACCCCATAGTATACTAATATCGAGGCTTACTCACGCATTGCTTGCATCTCCAATAGCCATTAAGGTGAGTAGCATTCTGAATGCAGCTTTTTAATTAACGGAAGGCTGCGCTTGGCGTTCTATCACAGTATAATCTACCATCGATAGGACGCGTGCGAAGGTTTATCTGTTTTGGTTCGCACAACGATATGATACCGCCAAGGCAAATACATATCAAATATATGTATTGAGATTATCGAAGTCAGAGACGTCCCCAGTTTGCTAAATTCTGCAGCTAAAGTCACCCGGTGCAGTTGACGGAAAACGAAAAAATCCACTTAGAAATGCAGCATTGGTCGATATGCTTTGCTAGATCAAAAAGAAGAGTAAAATATATGGAAATGTTTATATGCTTTATTTATTTTAAGGGATTCTTTGACGGGAAGTATTTTTTTTTCGCTATTTTGTCTTTCGCCGTTATTCACATTCGAAATAACCATACTATAAGGATTTTATGTGAAAAAAAAAAAAAACAATTCCCAATACATTTCAAACGTACTTTTTTTTTCTGGCGAATGCTTAGAAAATTATATATAGTTTACGAAAGCGTTGCGAAAATCGTGATAGTATTACTATTGAGATTGTCATAACAGTCAATTGTTTAGAAAAATATTGCTCAAATAACTAGTATGGTTTCATATTATATTTCGAAATGCATTATTATTGTACGGTAAGGGTCCGCGACTGCAGAAATAGCAAAAGTTCTTCGACACCCAACGCATTATGAGACTATGATAAACAAACTAGCGGAAAAGGCACACAGTCTGAGAGAAACAGGGCAATAAAGTTTTTGTTCATAAAAAAAATAGGCTATTGATGAGATATCCTCTTCATTAAATAAAATTAAGTTATTAAAAAGGGTAAAACCTAGAAAAATTGAATGACAACTGTAACCTAGAGCGTGCTCTTATATACTCACGAGCCAACTTGTAAATCTCCGTGTTCTCGAGATAAATAGAAAAACTATTTTAAAATCTCCCGGATCCAATTCGATTGAGGTACGCCGGGACTGAAACCCACTGGGTTATTCATTGTCTTGTTGTCTTTTCAAAAATTCAGACATCGCTGTGCCTTTGGGACATAGTCTGACTAGATGTTTGCCTTAGTGATATTTAGATGCGATGTATCTCAACTTAAATAATTCTATCAAATTATTATGATGAATAAACTATTGCTTCAATCCAGTAACATTCTGTATACCATCATATTTCACTGTTTTAAATATATAAATAATCGGCTGCCATAATGGTATATATATATATATATATATATATGTGTGCAGGAGTGGTAACGTAATGAGAAAACGCAAATTCATGCAATATTTAGACCGTAATCTTAACGGCGTCGTTGTCATCACAGCGGTTTTACTTTTTGAAAAGCAGCGACTGTTCTATATACATATGCATATATAAAAGCAGCTATGTCAGCTCCTCAAACCACTCCCTGAGTTGTTTTCGCGGTCGGCAAGACCGCGTTGGATCGTAACGCCTGCAACGTAGGCGCACCTTAAGGCGGAGTTGTTTGTGGAATTCCGATAAAGGCTGGCGTGAGATCCATTAGAGTACGTTGTCCGGAGGAGATGACAGGGGAAAGGTTTTTATACCTTCGTCCGGAAGAAACGCTTTCTGATGGATTGATTGGGGTTACTGTAACCTAGTAAGGCCTTCTTAAGGGACGTCAAAAAAGTAGCGCGTATTGGAACTCAGAAACGTCGAGCAGAAGTATGTTCGATTCCATGGCCGGTGATGGACACGGCACAATGAGCAAACATAAACGCAATCTATTTCCAGTTGCTCGATAAGTAGCGTTCGCCAGAGAATGGAAGATGTTCGGAATACCTGTACTTACACGATATCCAGCGAGCCCATTGACGGTTTCGGGCCTGGTCAGCGTTGCAAGGGCATCGACATCTTGGACAAGCCGTTTTTCACGAGGTATAAAGAAGGACAATTACTAGCGTTGTAACCACTGTAGATCCATTGGGGATACGTCATACCAATGGGAGTAACGCCGTGCATAGGGGCCGAAAAAACCGTCCTAGCACTGTATTCGAATTAAAGCTTCTGAACTGTTTCCCAGGTAATTCGAATGTGTAACGGAAACCCTGTTCACACCCGCGTCGGTTGAAGAGCCTATCCTCCTATTATTACCAGAGCTTACGAGGCGGGTCCGGGAAGTGTTCGCCCGGCATGAAATTTACCAACGGCATAACCTAAGTACAGAGCGCAATACGCTCCATCTAGTATCTAATCCCACCTTCCCTTCGAAAAAATGAGGTTAGACCTCGTGAGCTCCCTGCAGGCGATCAACCTTTCCCGGTCTTGATATTGCTTGACCGTTTCACATTTGTCTCGTCCAGCTCGCGTCGATTCGGGAAGCGACATGGGATGTCATAATCCGAGCGCTGTAAGCTGCGTAGTGCTTCAGCGCCGTGATGGACAACACGACCTGCCTCGAATCGCGGCAGGTTGCAGACTGCCACATCAAAACGAATGTGGGACACCAAATGCGACGGGCTGGCCCAGCGTACCATTTGAATGGTTACAGAAGAGGTTGTTATCTGCTGATGAAAGGACAGCTTGCTTTAGAAGCTGTTGCCACGGATGGGATTTTTGCTCATTATATTTAAAATAAATGACATTCGAATCGCTTTCCGGCCTTTGGGCCGAACTGGCTAGAGAGGCCCAAGAACGCCGACAGGCGGGATGCCTCGGAACTGAGCCTGAGCGGCATTAACAGCTTCGGAATCAGTAGCGGCATATGATGGCGCGGTTTCCACGAGATACAGCAGAAGTCAAAAGGGCAAAGCCTGAACTCTTAAAAGCAGTCGCGTTGCCGCGGGTTATATTTATTATCGTAAGCCGAGTGGCTTCACACGGTTGTCGGCTATATTGGTAAACATACTTCAATGCGCGATTTAATGTCAGATGCACGACGTGAATAACGTGTTAACACTGTAATATCATAATCCCTTGATATATATTAAGTAGGTGAGTTTAAACAGATTGGTTAAAGGCAATTGTCATGTTGAATACCCTGCCCATACCATACCAGAGCCAATGGTCTTTCCCTTATGGAAAATACATCAAAGAGCCATTGAGGAAGTACCAAACCGAATGTTTGTTGAAGTTCATGGATCCCGCTGTTATCAGCAGTGTATTGACCGGAACGGTATTCATTTGCTGAACATCTACGGTAGGCCAAGCTACACTTCATGTAAATCCGGTTGCAATTTGCAAATCCGATTGCAAAGAAAAATTAGTGAGCTAAGGTTGTGTGTATGTATTTTTCTGGGTATGCTGGTTGATAACCTTTATTGTTGTTGTGACGTGGTACTACGTTGATATGAAGTCCATGGTTTTCGAAAGTACAAAGGTTCTTTGCATATCTTAGAACCCGGGTAAGAAACATGCCATAGTAACACATCATAAATCATTTTTACTTATGATACATTTTTTACCGTGAATGTATCATGAATGCCTAGCATTAAAGTCGGGACGTGTTCATTAAGTCGAGACACAGGCTTATGCGCTATAGAAGCCGTAATCTTAACAGCATGTTTGTCAAAATACTCATCCTTGACAAACTCCAACGATTGTTCAAAGTATATAAAAGGATTAAAAAATATACAAAGTTAGTCCTACACGTACTAATTACCTTGTAAACATTTCGACACCGGAAGAGAGAAGCGTATTTTAGTACGAATTTGTCACAGAATAAATGCGGACAATGTTAATGGTTTTCTTATAAGTGTTATTTTTATACACGCGTCTGTAAATATTACATACAATTTATGCGCTTTTTTCGTATTTTTCTGACTATTTTACTTCAGGGAATATTTTGTGCATAATGTTCATGCAGGCAGGAACATGTTGGTAATAGGTAATACGATTTAAGTCGATAGACAGGTTAACGTGATATCTTATTACTTTGGAAAAGATTTGAAGGAGAATGTTATTAAAGATTAATTTAAATAAATAAAGTTAAAGTTAGGCTATAAAAAAGAACGATAAAAAGTAATGATGCAGTGTTTTCTTCTAGTTTACGTGAATCTAGTCAATCCTCTACGCCAATCTAGTTGTCTACAATATAGCACTTCTTTAAAGTGTTATTAAAATATATCGAACATTTGGATTGATCAAGAGGTGGTAGACGGACATCACATTTAGTGGAGATATACATCGAGGACGAGATTTTTTACTTTGTAATGTTATTACAATGAAATTTATACCACAGTATTGTGGTCGTTTTTATGAGAAGGAAAACGTATGTGTACCTTAACGTTTTTAAGTGACAGTCGACTTGTGAAACAAATATTCGTTTAATTAGTAAACCATTGGTGGATAGCTTTTAGGATCAGGACAGGACGAGTTGAAATATCGTGATCCATTCCCACGAACAACGGTGTCAAGTAAATAGGGTTGACACACTCCTGTACGCTATGTGCCCTCATAGTTCTAGCATCCTTTTATTCTCTTTAACGTTTTCATTTTCGCAAGCTGGCCATGTTGATGATCACCTCTAAGGCCTAGTCGATGATGCGGCCAAACTGTCCTGTTTGTAATTGACAGCCGAGCATATACATCTACACGTGTTTTGCTAATTGTTCCTTTTAGAGTAAAAAAAAAAGCGAAGCAGAAGAAAGGTGAAATTAAAAAAGAAAAAAGCGCTACTTTTAGCTTCTCCGTCATCGTGAAGCCAGCAGACTCATTTGAACTTCAACAAACAGCAAACTTAAACAATTTATTGGATTGCTATTTCATTACAGCGTCAATAGATGCAATAAAAAAAAAATGGACTACTACAAAATAATATTAGCTGGAGCACAGTTCACCAGACGTAGATTACCGAGTTGTGTCGAAAGGCGTGTTTATCTAATTTAATAATCAGCTTTGTAAAACGAAATCGTTTAATAGAGAATCATTTTGACAAAATTGATATTTAAAAAGTTACGCTCGTTACGGGTCGTGACGTGTTCAGCTAAATTAAGCCCAAAAGTTGTAAGTTAGAGCTTTACGAAAAACAATATCCTTTTACAATAAATAGAGGTTTTTTGAGAACGAATACAACGGGCGTAACATTCACGCGACGCTATGAACGTGGTGAAATGTATAAATAATATATATTTATATATATATATATATATAAAATATGAGTGGAGGGACCTGCGTGTTGTATTATCATATCCAGTATTTGTCATGTGAATGTCTAAAAAGTGATAACTTTATTAATACCAGGATATCACTTGAAATAGTTTTGCTGGCTGTTTTTATCTAGCAAAACAAGTAATACTACTAAAGTGACGAAGATATGTGTACCAATAAAATGGTATCCTTAGATCAGAGTCTGTAGGTGCCATAGTAGATCAAATAATAATAAAAATCGGCAAATCGAAATAAGAATGGGGTTGTTATCGGGTATACATCAAATGGAATATTACAGGAAATTGAGAGGTAGCAAGGACGCATTCGCATAAGTTGCATGACTGTCCTGTTAAACGATAGAACTGCTGCTGTCATCAAGATTCTTATGAAGCACAATATCGGGGGGTGCCAAGTTACGCCTCTGTTAGCGAGCTTTTCCAATGTGGTCGATTAAGTGATGACAGACTGGATCTGAAATAGGTAAAAGTTCCTATATAATCAGCGCGAGAAAGTTACACGGATTAACAAACCAAAATGCCTGTTACGGAAAAAGATGCCAAAACAGGTGAATCGTCTAACGGCAGGTCTGCGCAAATGAAACATACACCTACAATAGGTGCAGAATGCTATGGGACCTTAAGCAACGAGGAGACTAATTGGACACAGCAGAGGATACCTACTAAAATGCAGTGGTCATCCTATTCAGTTTGTTCGCTAGATCTAAAAATTTCAGAGTAAAAATCCCAGGAGAGGCTTTACCGTTTTTCATATACTGCTCAATTTGCGTAGCACCATGAACGCTGGTTTGGTACCCGTGACGCTATTGAATATATGCAGTTGTGTTTTACAATAGAGTAAACAGAATTATACTGTGTATACACCAGCCAGCCAATGTGTCGGTGTACTGTCAGCATAGAGCTTGTAGTATGAAAAGCACTACGACAAAGTCTTACGGACCCTCTATATGGCCCACATCATTCGGTATGTACATTCGTACGTAGATAGGCAAGCCATCTAGCGTTCAACCTCTGCTGTCTTGTTAGTCAACGAACCATTTTTGTTATGGTACGTTAATTAATTATAGACTAACAAAACTAATTAGGAGTAAATGAAGAATGTAGCAGAGGACATAATCGTTTGAGTCAATCTTCACGAAGGAACTTGTTGTGTTCTGTTACTTATTTAAAAATGATTTGAGGTCTTTCTAGCGTCAATCAAGATCAACAATCTGCGCTACTGTACAGATTAGCTTAATCGGCTACCGTGTGATCTCTCCTGGTCTCTTACAAAATAGAAAAGGCAATGGGAGATCTACCAAAAGAAGTTCACATATACATCTGTCATCAACGTGATAATATACTAATAGTTACTTTTTCCGCTTGCACGAGGTTCAGCGCACTAGGACTCCTACCGATTACACCTTTAGGCCCCATTCAAAAAAACAGCAAGATATCTTTTAGACGTTTTTCGGTGCGGGATACTTTGATAAATAGTTGGTAAAACAAATCGCTGAAAGCCATATTAGGCTACGGTGCTCTACCTATATATACAGTACTGAATATTAAGCGTATTTGGAACGAGCATTTATTATCAGTAATAAGTAAAATTTTTTCACTGCACATTAGACCCACAACTTTATTCAGTGGATGTGTTTATCTATGTCATACGATGTGTTAATGATCTTTCTCCTGTAGCACGTACCTCTGACAGGTAAGTTTCGTTTAATGGTGGTCATCAAAAAGGAAATTTACATGCTCTATGTTGTACGATCTCTTCATAATGTGGTTATGCGAGACGTCCACTTTTACTCCAAGGCTCATTGGTCTTTCTTGCTTACATAGAGTCAGTATTCGTGCAGGTAGTAACCGGAGTGGTTTGGAATTAGGGGGCAAGTCATGTTATCGGACGTTAGTTGATTACACATATCCATTTCCTGATGGTTACAGCCTTCGTCAGGCCTCGTTCACCCATTCCCGAATCATCCATTACCTCTACCCGTCTCCCAATTCCTTTTCTTCTTCCCTTCTGTCCCCTCGAAGTATCCTTTCGAAGCTATCTGCGGAGGTCTGCGACGAATGCACTGCCCGACCTGTTGTTAAAGGAACACAGTAGCAAACGCAGACCGGCGACAGTGTACCTTATCCAGAAGGTAGTACCAAGGGTGATGATACCAGGTTAGTCTTTCCGATGACGTCCTTTCTGCGTGGTCGATCCACAACTTCTAGCTACTGTGGCGACCCAGGATAGCAGAAGGTTCACAATCGCCTGATTGACCGGATGCGTCCTGGCCTTGTAATGAGGTCCCCGTCGACATTTCCACCCGAACAGTCTATCCATCCACAAACCGTCTCCTTGAACAACACCAAGATGCACCGACACAGTACGGAGCGTTCTCGCATGTTTGGCTTGCACACACCTTTGGCCTGGTCCAATATCAGATGGTGCGCAGGAAAGCTTGTATGTACACATACACTCGATGCGTCTCACGGCGTCCAGCAGTGTACCTCTTTTAGACGTACGTCAGAGCATACTAAGTGTCTGATACGTTTTGAACGACAAAGCAGAGGCTGCTGAGGTATCGCTATGAAGGTCGAACTCTTTTTGCTGCGCAGCTTACGATGGTAGAGATGCTCGCAGCGATGAAAAATGGTCACCGCGAGATGGTTCACTGGCCAATGGAAAGCAAAAATCTGCTCAACAATATGCAACAGAGCGGTAATTTTCTGTTGCGCTTCTTAGCGCATGCCCATTGCGCCGACAGTAAACGATCTAACTCCCGAAAGAGACGAAGGCATGATAAGAAGCACGACGGACAATCTCGACACGAAAAATGAGTGGGGACAAAATCCACTAAGAGCTAATCTACGGATCTGAGCTCGAAGAAATATGTCAAAAAGGGAACTTCTTCGACCTTGAAATCGGCTGCCAGTAATTTCCAATAAACGTCAAGCAACAGGTAAAACTTTAATATGCATATCATATAAAAATCTAATTTTCTAATAGCTTTTGAGTTATCAGATAAAACAATAGTGTTTTATTAGATGAGCTTTTCATATTAAACCTGATGCTCGGAACTGGCCTAGGTATAAAAAATTGGCTTCTGCTTTTGTGATAAAGGGTAATTATACTTATAAAGGGTAATAAGGTATTATAATAACAATCCTGTATTAACTCAATCTACATTGCGTTGTTTTCTGTAATTTTCTGCCAGGCCAACATAAGCATTTTTCAGCGTTAAAAATTAGCGTACTTATTGAAATATTTTCTTTAAAGGGGCATTTATAATTAACTGAGTGTGAATTCCATGTTTTCTAGACAATTTGATCTGTGCTGATCTTCAGGGATGGCCAAGTATTTCCAGGGACCATTCTACCAAAAGGTATTGCACCATTATACGTATTGCACGTAAGTATCAGCGTGTGACAAAGGATGGAAAAACTTAGCTTAAGTCTATGCAGAATAATACCGAGAGAAGAACGAGATGTGGTTTTACAAAACAAGGTAAAGATGGGCAAATGTTTGCCTCGGTCCTGCCCTATCTCTACTGAATCGCTATCGATCACCTCCACTTAGTGAATTATGATCGATCCGCTATGACGGGTCGAAACCGTTTGCCGTGCCGCCCGACTCCGTATAAAGTAGCAACCAGAGTTCAAAAGCCTGTTGAACACGGGTCAGAGAAAAGGGTATTCGACTATGTATGTGCCCTGGTTAATAAGGACATTGTTGGGAATACTCGCCAGCATGCAGGGTGGCCAAAGAAAGGCGTCTGCGCAGTAAGACAGAAACGATGATACATGGCCTACGAAAGAATCGCCTGCAGCGGCGGGTCACCAACGAGCTGAATTAGGGGAACGCCTAAGCGGATTAGTGGCGACAGCACGTCAGTGAACGTTGCCTTTATCATTTATTGTATCGCGAGAGTGGCACTGCACGGACAAGTTAGCGGACGGTCGACCAGGCTCAATCGATCCATCTACCTTTTCATCATCTATCTGCTTCCATTATCTACAGAGCTGAATCGGCTGGCTGATTGTCTAATAGATGCCCTCAACTTTGACTATTACGTATTGTTGTGACCACCGCCGGAGGCATCTCGACACCTACCAACACCTTTGAAGTTCCAACGCCCGACCCTTACTATAGCTGCCGAATCAGTAAGCCAGATTACCTATGTCAATGCCCCAGGCAGGCCTTGGGCCGTGTTTCCTCCTTTATAAAGCCTTGACGGATTGCATAACGGGCTTTATCAAGCCGAAAGTTTGTGTACAATAAGGATATGTAGGACGCACCAATGTGCCAACTTTTTGGAGTCCTATAGGGAGTAGTTGTTGGATGAAAGACAAGTGCTGTACGATGCTATTTTGCAGGATACCGACCCAGAATAGCATATCTTGTTGAATACATGAAATAAAATATCGTATAATTTACAACGATGCTGAGCAGGACCTTTTGTGTAATTAACTATCTTTTAGATGAGGCAATCAGTTTATTGCTACACGTGTTCAGATATGGTACATACGATTTTTTTGCTTTACTTCCTATGGATATAGCTGAAGTTTTGTTATTTGAAACTAAACATTTGAATAGAGAAAATATTTTATATGTATTGCTTTGAAGTTCTATTTTATTTAGAAGTTCTATTAGATTACGTACGGTAATTACATGTTGTTATCATGCATAGCGATCACCCCTAGCTTCCAACAAGTTATTACTCATGGTTGTGTGATAAGTCTATTACATTTGATTAATCGTATCTTTTTATGGCATCAATTAGGCACGGGCCACGTAGACTCTATCGTATAAGTACTTTTTCAATTAAATTTAAACTACGCAATACTCTGACAGTGCTTTGCCCATAAAAAGTTAACTCAATGAAAGACACTACTCCATTGTAAGTAATCGTCATCGGATCGGCCAAAATTGTTTCGGCTGTTTTCTAATAACAAATAATATTATTACTAAAATTTTGTTTGTTATCGATGAACTAACTAGTCAGATGGGAATAACGTCCATTCTAGAGAAAGACATTTTCCTTTATTTTTAAACTGAATTGAGCTTAGCTAGAAATCAGTTCGATCCGGGCTGAACATAGGTGTGTTATGTTCTACTTTCTTGTTACGTTGTCAAGTTTTCATTATTACTTCAGGACCGGTTTAAATTACCCCGTCACCTTCTATGTGTCTGTTAGTATTTCGTTGACGTCCCACACTCTGTTATTTAGTTTCCGTGACAAAAAGCGTAAATATTCAGAAGTACACATTTCGTAGATATCCGTTTTTATCACGGCCCTTATCAAAAACGCTGAGCAGCAGCAGCAGCAGCAAAGTTGTAAACGTCATGATGATACAAATGGCTAAGCGCTACAACACATACCTACTGAATGTGTTGCACGTAAATCTTTTCCTCAGTTTTTCCAGCTGTCATTCTTTTGGTTTTCTATTGTTCTTTACACACAGTTGTGTTCCGTTAGCACTAGTATTCTCAACGATTGCTTTGTTTGCTGACAACCGACTGAATCGCGTTCCCTTAAGGTGAGCAAATCAGTCTATTGTGTCGGTAGCGGATTTGCGGCCTGTTCCAGACCACCCACTTACATTCATTCTGTTTGTTTAGTGGCACTCTGTGATTGTTCCTTTAAAGGCCTTTTGCGTCTGCAGCCTAGGCCGAAAAGTAGCGCTAAATCCGAATGCGCAATACGCTTTGAAAGCTTCTGAGCTACGGACTGACGTATATATTCATGTCGACATTGCGATTACCAGCACATCGCGGGATTCACTAATTGAACTAGCTGAGAGATCGCAGGTTCATTCTCAAGCTACAGATTCACTTTATTGTATTCCAACGCACATTCTGTTTCGGCGAACAGGAGCCTGTACTTTTAGTTCGCCAGCGCTTCTTTGCAGGTGCCTATCTCCCTCTTTCGCCGTAACCCTCTGCTATTCCTGATTGGCCCACGTCCTCGCAGATAAACATACAAAGAACCACATGCCTTTGCCATGTACCCGTAAACGTCAGCAAGCCCGAGCACTGCAGCCGCTTTTGAAGCCGCTGTCACCGTCGCTAAGCAAAGGTCAAGGAGCAATAGGGGGAGCATGCGCCTCGTACTACCGCAAGAGCAACATGACTTTAAAAGTAGTGCGACGTATATCAGTCTAGATAGTTCAGGTGTGACGAGACGTCGTTCTTCTCAGTCGGAACGATAAGAACGTTGGTTATTAGAAGTGTGCAGTTTCGTTTGCGCTGTATCCCGCCCATGACGCCTATCGATGGCCTAATCTCCCGTAGAGTCTGCGTGAATGACATGACAGTGTTATTAGATACTCGTTGATATTCTCCACATATAGTCGAGCCTATCTAACTTATCCTTGTTGTCGTCGTCGTGGCCGTCGTCATCTCTGTCGTTGGCTATTTCTTAGAACCACCTTAAGTGGATAATTCACCACGTGCAAAATTATTTCGGCCTTAACATAGCAACCACCATTGGTGGAGAAAACGGAGGCTGGCGTTAGAGAGCTGAAAAAAGACATAATTAATATTCGTCAACTTGCTCCTATATACTCTGTTCTGTAAACTGCTCTCGATCCGCATCCGCCCTGTGTTTTTGCTCCGAGACTCTCTTGATGCAAGCATGGTCTGAGCAACGGTATCCGAAATCCAGCACGATTCAAACCACCTCTCCTTGTTACCGCAATGCGTTGCTATTCAGTCTATTTCGTACTTGGCAAAAGCTTTGTTGTTCGGTGTGATCGTTATTTTCAAAGAGAAAATAAGAAGCAGTCCACCATCTTTGCAAGCTAGAAAATGGCATTATATCAGGAATAAAAAAAAAGACATTCAACATTGCTGAAAAATGGAATACCACAATTAGGCTTTTGTATGTAACATGACATTCAGAGTAATTGAATTTAGTTTCTTAAAGCCTGATCGGCGTTTGACATCCTATGACATATGGGCTAGGATTCACACCCTATAACGAATACCCTATTACTAGTTTATAGTAGATGTTCAATCAAACAATGCTTATGCTTGTTGTCAACTTAGATCACAAAACAATTTACATAGATATTACAGTACAAAAGACTTTTCGCACGCTTTCTTTTGTTGCGTTGAACATTGAATGAACAACATTGAAAACGTTTATGTTCAATGGAAGGGTATGTTTATTTGGAAACATCCAATCAAGCTAATTGCATCCACATATCTGGACATAACATATGCAGATATATAGAAGAGAACAAAGTTAGGCTTGTAATGGTGTAAGACGTACTGATAAGCTGCTAGCTAGAGAAAAAGTGGGTTGACAGGTAAATACGCATACGTTTAGCTATTATTTTTTCGTTGTTTATCGCAGCAGTTATTTTCGCTTCCCAACGCCATTAGCCATAGACATACAAAATAGTTGACTCGCAAACGTTTTAATTCTTAACATTCTTCTTATTACTACATAGCCTTCGACTTACGGCTTCTTATAACTGAGTAGTTAATAAGACTTGTATGTAAGAAAATGGAGGGCATGTCCTTCGATGACTAACTGGGTACTTGCAGCCCGAGCATAATTTACTTAGTGAATTTAGAGGTGAAACGGGGCATTAACTAAGGTGTAACAAATCTCACCTCAATCAGTTGGGCTTAGTATAATCACCGTTTATTAATACTTGGTTATCATGTAAATCGGCATATTGTGCTCTTGAGATTACTGAGAATGGGAAAAGCCAGTGATAGGGGTGGAGGATCGAAGGCAGAGAGCTCGACAAGGCTCTACGCGTACAAGATATAGTTAACCGCAAAATATGGTAATATATGACACGAAACAGCCATTCGTAGTGTCCATCTTCACTGGCAAATCCGAACATGCTTGCAAATTTTATGCAAAACAAATAGATTTCACTCAAGTGCCATAGAGGGGCTCTGTTTCGGTACTCAGGCCTAGTTTCTTTTGGGCCGTTCCCCTTTTGCGGATACGCTTGCCAACGAAGTCGCTTGTGCACACAGATAGCTACTGGCTTACCGACTCCACGTCTCCACTAATCAGTAATCCAGCAAGACAAATGTGCTTTCGTCATAACCGCTTCTAGGGCTTTCGACTTCAGTATTGTTTCGTGTCCATAGGACCGCGTGCACAACGCTAGTCGTTCTTCTCTATCCATATAAACGCCACCGAGCGAACCGTTACGACGTAAAATGACGTACGTAGAGCTGCAATTCATCGGCAAAGTTAAATAGATCATTACCGATGGTAGAAATAAGCCAAGTTACTAAACACGCCTTGTCAACAACTACAATTTTGTTAATGGAACTTTTTTGTTATACGACTTTTAGGTTAAAATGCTAGGGTTAAAAAGGTTAGGGCAAAAATATAACAACTCCTTCGAAAAGCCCCAACTTTCCGAGGAAGTTATTCCTAATATTCTTTTACTTGGGTTATCTATAATAACTTGGACGTCGGTTTTTTCTGCAATGTCTTCAAATAGTACCGTACGAAATTTCGATCGATGTTTATCCAATGATCGAATATTTATTCATTCAAAAGTTTATTCATAGTATACAAATAATTTATGTTTATCGAATGTTCTCAAGGCAAAAGCATATTCTAGGCGCCTATACGTGTGCGATCGTTTTACCGCAATTCAAACAAGTACGCAATGATGGTTGATAAAGCCGCAGCTCTCCAACTGACGAAGTTAAACGCTAGAAGATACCCATTCGTAGATCGATTCCCACTTGAGCTTATTTCCTAGCTTCACTCAGATACGCACTGAGGACCCCAACGATGATCTACTTAGATATGCCAACATATTCGAATTTCAATCAGCATGTTCGACGTATGTCTAATGTGCCTTAGAAAGTGATCCACGCAACGGTTTATCAACGAGGACACTCTAAGGCCAAACTCGTGTGCATTAGTACGCATTTGTGCGAGAAGATTATTGTGGAACGTATCAGTATGGTTGTTGCACGTATGTACGTCGTTATTTTATTCCGTTATTATGATCACTTATAATCAGTTTTCTAGTGGAATGATAAATTTTTAGATATCTCGCAAGCACCGCTAAGGTCATATAACTTGCTAAATATAATTTCAATAATATAATATAATGTAGTTGAAATATCAGCTTGATTATTAATTGACCTTTTTAAAAATAGGATGGTAGGTTATAAAACGTCTAATAATTTCTATTCTATCAGTTTCTTAACTTCAAATATTGTTGTATTTCTATTACTATTTTCAAGAGTCACGATTTTCTGCAATATTATATAGGTATGATTTGGAGTCAATTTCAGAAGCTGTACAGATGATGTATCTTAGGCGAGTTAACGGAACGGCAGTATAGTGTCGTCGTTCTGTTAGTTCTGCAGTGTTTTAGCGTGGATGTGGTAAAAAGGGCCTATTCAAAAACGGATATTTTAAGCACGTACCAACGTTAGCAGCTTCAATTCTAAAACTATTAACTGACCAGCCGTCTGTTTGTTTTTATGCGCTTAAAGCTCAGGTCGCGCGGCGCGGCCTGGGGTGAAATTGATAAATTCGAGCGGATTTACGTTAACTAAATATTTCGACACTAAGTTTAATTTTCTTTCCTATTAAATTCTTAATCAACAACCAGATTATACAGAAAAGAGCTTTGCGGCTGATCTAAAAACGTTCGCTGTTCCTTCTTCATCACTAATTCAGTATATAATTGTATAAGGAAAAAGGGCCGTTTCAGAAAACGATAATTTTACAGTCGTGATTGCCGATTCTTTCGATATAAGCGCTATCATTATTTGTACGTGTAGTACGTGTAACGTATTTGCCTGCTAATCTTAGGAACATGTTGTGGACTCGAGTCCGGGTATAGACACACTCCGTCTCGTTTTGGGGATCAGCCGTCTGATGATGTGTCTGACGGCAATGCCGGACGTAGGACTCGAAACATAAGGGGTAAAAAGGTGGCGAAGCAAGTGCATTGTTGTAAAGGCCTGTAGTGCCCTTAATTTGGAGCAGTGCGTCATTCACCACCTCTTCTATATGTACACCTCGTTTTGCTCTTCACTGTGTGCCACAAGTCGTGGAACGTTGGCGTAAGTTTCACTTTTTACGTATTGTAGCTTGCCTCGGTCACTTCGTAGTTCCAGGATGCCCCATTTGAACGGACCTGGGTGACACCAAAAAGACTTCCACTGTCACTCAGAGCGTTTCTGTAGCTTTTACTCTGAGGTGCAAGCTTGAAGTAGATGTTTCGAGGTTCTACGCAGTTTTTACAGCTGTGTGACTCGATTGCCGGGCAGACGTAGTTAAAGTTGATACCTATATTTTTGGCTGGGACGAAGGTCGAAGATTCGAAAAACGTTCTTGCCTTCATGCATTGCAGAAAACTTCCTTGTATGAACCGGTAATTTCGCAGTACTAACATAAAGTGCGCCCATCTTTTTTGCGTGTCGCAATATATGGACATTTTGGAAATTAATACCATAGCTGTTGTTCATAGCATATTTTACTGTGTTGTGCTACAAATTAATAGTGGCAGTAATAACAGTGCTCCGATCGCATAGCCCATTTCTATACTTGTGGGTAACAGAGATAGTGCTGCTTATACTATCCAGTTACAGGTATATACATCAACATATATAATAATTTTTGCTAGTTGTGTCCGTAGACTGCATTTTGCTATGTCAGAACGACACGCGACGTAGACTCACCAACTATTAGAATTGGCATATTTTTCTTTAAGTAGGAGCTGCTGATTTTTGATTGCTGCCAAGGCTCATATCTCCTCCAATTGATATGCGGCAGCGGGCGCACGTGAAACGTGTGCGTGTCGTTGATCATCTAGCATATCTATGGCCAAATGTAGCTTACAAATGGTAATCTTTGCTATGCCTTGTATTATTGGCTCACTTGTTATAGCCGATTCGGTGAGAGTAAAAAATATTGTTTCTAGCGAAAGAGGATTTTCAGTTTCTGTATCTATCTATCCTGTTACTCCACTAGCTTACAAGAATAATGCAGAGACTTACAACTGAAAAAGAAAGTTGTGAATTTCAACACAATGCCGAGGTCTTTCGTATGCCTGGTCACCAAACGAACACTGTTAATACAATACAAATACTCCCTTTTTAAAAAAAATGATCTTACATTAGGATATAAGCAAAGGCTCATAAATAATAATAAAGCTCTTAGGCTTATATTGTGGGGAGAACGTCCTGATATTCAAGTTATTGATACGGGGGGGGGGGGGGGGAGTCTTATGTCGATTTCGGAACTTCATCTGCCGGTCGAACGAAACTCGTAAATCTCGTTATCTAGCTACTTTCTGAATGGCCCGTTGGTGTACCGTGCCATCAAAAGCAGTCTTTGGATTAACGCATTTCGGGACGAATATCTCCATTCTAATTGTCTCATACCTAGAAAAAGTCCAATTAATGGCTTTGTGAGTTTGCAAGGCGTTTTTGTTATATTCCAAATCCAAAGTGTATATAAGCTCATTTTTAGAAAGCTACGTTGGTGGAAGTCAATCAGCTGATTTGTAGGAGACAGGGGGTGAAGGGCATTGTCGATTATTTTTCCTTTAAAAAAACACATGGTGTGTAGCTTTGACTACGGCCTTCTGCAGATTGTTTTCTATTATGAGCATCTATTATGCTTAGTTTGTGAAATAGTGCTTAAAATTGCAAGTAAATATAATAGATAAATGCATCGCAGGAGAGCAAGCGGCTTCCTTGGAAAACACCGGCCGTATTGCGTCCCCAATAAAACCGCACCGCGCTTAACCCCACAATATTAAAACGACTATGGTATGAAGTTAATTACTATCATATTTTCTTTAATATGCAGTTTTTTGAACAGGCATTTCATTCGTTTGATGCACAATTGAGAATATCTTAGGCGGTCGTACTTCGAGCTGTTGTTACTAACAGATTACTTGTTTAGTATTTCAACCTATGATCTTCTATATCGAACCCTGATTAATTCGAATCATATTTGCAGAGTCTTTTTGCCATTTGTATCATCATAGTAAACTTCAGTGGCAACTGTGCTCCATTTGGTTACGAGCAGATCTGTCGTAAATGGAAATCCTGGTCACGCCCTAGCTCGCAAAAATGGATTCAACAATTGGTATGTTCAGCCGCCATAGCTATACAACCGTACACTCTCTGAATTTATCCTTTAGCCTTCTGGAGGAAACGACCGGCGTCTCCTAGGCTGAGTCTTGAAAAATACTTGCAAAGTGTGGCACCTTATGCCTAAGTACAAAGCTTATTTCCAACGATAACAATAATAGCAACCTTATAATAATAAGGTTATAATAAGGATAATATGGTACTTTCCGTCTCTTGGCATGTACTAAACGCTGCTGAGCGAATTAAATAGCTGAAAAGATGCAATTAATTACGAAAAAAAAAGACACCAATATCTTCACGCTTTTACAATATAGGAACGGCTAATATTTTCATTAAAAGATCCGTATTGACCTTGTGAACATTTACGTCTCCCTTTTCTCGACTCTAATAGCAAATTTGAAGAAATTAGATACAGGGATCGTATAGGTCGCGTAGATACGCTTTCAAGAAGTGAAGTTTTTGCGAACCAAAACCGATTCATCGTTTTATTCATTATTTTATTAAGCTCGTTATACTAACGCTTAACGCTTAATGCTTCTTTAACAGTGGATAGTTAGTGGCCAACCAAATAAGGCTACCCAAGGACTTTGCGCATTGTCGAGTTCGGTCGAAGGTACTTCCTGCACGCAAACTAAATACCATTGTACGATTTTGTAAAATCGTCTCATTCTCTCTTCGCGAGTGTCGCACGTGAAGCATCTTTAAACTATTGTACAAAGAAAGACACTTACTGACCATGTAGTCCAATGGCTGTTTACCACAAACGGGTATGAACGCGATCTATTCGATTTCATCTTCATCCGTCCATGTATAATTCGAGATGTAGTACAACATATTCAATGATAACGATGTTATTGTAACCAATAATTACAAGCGAATTTCAATGATGTTCATGTTTTTATGACTATACATAAACTCATAAAGGGCAACAGTTCTTCTTGCCATCGTATATCCCATAAATCCAAAAAACAGTCATCATGAATTCTGGCTATAGTTTTTTTTCATGTTGTTTACTTTAAAAAATTCACTGATTCAAGTTAATCAACTTTTCCTCGCGCGGGTACCTTAAAAAGAAAGTCGTCGCTAAAAAACTAACAACACGGAAAGATGTACAAGCCAGAAATAAGCAACAATGCACCACAAGCCAAAATTCAATGTTTGTCGAAATTTGTCAATGTAGAGATAAAGATGATCGATAATGTTCTGACCAGCACCGCGATCATTTTAGACATGTGGAGAGACAGGAAGAGTTACACAGCTAATTCTTGGAATTAAAGCCAAAATAAAAATGCACATATTTATAGGACAGCCTATATGTATGCATGAGGCACCAGCGGACATAGCGTTTGATGTCTTAGAGATGTATACGTTTTACATCCGTTAGGTGCCCCATTAAACGGGTGGCAACCAGCACAAAAACGGAAATTCGGATTTGAACCAAGGCTACTAAATGCTTCTAAAATTATCATCAATATAACGGCCACAAATGTTGAAGATATCAACACAGCCTCTCCAAAACGAAACAGTCGAAACGATATCGAAATATCTCGACCGCTTCTCTTTGATAAAGAGTGTCGTAATTAACAGACTACAAAGTTAGTTGAAAGGATACAGTGTGTTGAAACTTGTATATTTTGTAGTGCTTGAAGCCATGTCCCCTAGTCTTCCTTGAGTGTTGATATAGTTAAAAACAGCCGGAATTTTTTTAGAGGAACGTCTTACCTGAAACAATCGTTTATGGTTCCGACATTCTACTTTTGTAGAATATCAAAACTCTATTGGGCCATCACATAACTTTTTAGCGTAAAAATAAGACGAGCCACCAACATTAAAAGTTAACTTAAGGCCGACATGAAACTAGTGTCGAAAGCGCTCTTTGGCAATCGTTACTCTTGCCTCAGAGGCTAGATCTAGAGTGAACATACACGTTCACTCATCTTCACGTTACAGCCTGCCAATATATGCGGGGTAATCCTTGCATAAAGATTTGATACTAAAACAATTATCGTCTTGAATCCAAAAATTCCTAGGCTAAAGCACAATTCTTAAGGGTTATACTATAGCTCGCTATGCAGATGTTTGCTTATCATATGTCGATGTCTTTTGTTCGATTAGAATGGCATGGCCTTGGTCATGGCTGGCACTTTCTTTAGCGTTGTACACTATTTGTATGTTTGTTCGTAGTAGGTCTAAAACTATCGACTACACAAGGCACACAATTTACAGCTTGACGGGACCGTCTGTGCAACTATAAATATGCTGAACACCTGTACATTGGGGACGGTATCGCCGCTTTGGCTGATTTGCAATATAATCTTTAGAAAGTGTAATAGTATAATCGGGTACGCCATATAACTTGACCATCATAGACGTGCAAATACAAAAAAGGATAATTTGATTTGCTTAACTTGGCGAGGACTGTGTACCTGTAGAGACTTAGGTATGCATTTGCTTAAGGGAAGTACTATTTGCCAGGTTCGTTTTGCGTCCGAATTGCGAAAGCGGCGGCAATATTGCGAGGTGCTGCGTGTACAGTGTAGCTCACCACTGCGACCGACCAATGGTCTTGCGGCAAGCCAATTTTCAGCACTGAGGATTTCAGCACTTCCATCTCGGAGGTGACCGAGATCGCTGCAGATTAAGCCTACTCGTCTGATCTGTTAGGTGTGACATTTACTTTGATCATAGCCACGGACGTATAGTAAAATTTAGACAAGATAAAATAGGAGATTCGACCTTTTGCTAGCACAGTTTAAGTGCTTAGATGTGAACCTGGGAAGAGTCTCGGGGGAGTTGATTGCTAGGTGTCAAGCGTTATTAATGTGAACTGAAGTGGCTTAATTGCGAAACCGTGTATTATATAGGTTTTAGTTTTTTTTCTTTTTTAGCCGAAAATTAACAACGTAGTAATAGGCTATCCGGCGTAATTATTTTAGACATTTAGGGCATGTGGTATACAGGCATAACATACAATGATGTACATCTTAGTAGGCCTTCGAGTATCATTGCCTCGAATCTCATTTTACTTGAAGGTGATACAAAGTCATGTCGAGTAATTCTTGAAGTCTAGCGTAGTTATTCTGTGGCTTTATGGAATACTCGAAATATGATTTGTGGTCGTCACTTCTAGTACGATTCAGAAAGAGCGATCATTTGAACGATTTAAAGTAAATGTAAGAACTACCCCTTGTGATTCTTCAAAATTTCGTCATAACTAAGTTGATCTGATAAGAAATTACTCTCAGCGGGTCGGTAGAACTGAGCGGTCATCTTAACGGATGATCCGGCTTTTTTCTGGGTGTTGCGTTTGACGTACAAGCGACATCTGCCTTGGACCTTCTCAGCATTCCTATCATTTAGAACATTTAGATCGAGACATTGGTGTCGCGTTCGCTCATTTCGGTCTGGTAAATGTTGATTTTTTACTACACCTCTCTACGGTCTGCTTAATGATGGTAATCCATACGGAGAAGTATATACACTGGAAGAGCAAAGCTTCTTTACTATCGTCGCTCCCAATAACTTGGTCATGAACAATCTGGAAATTGTGTTGGTAACGGTACGAATGCTTTATGTTGTTCTTCTGGTAATTTTGTGTTTTTTGAGGAACTGGCCTCAAGCCAATCTGACCACATCGCAATGCACTTACTTAATACACCCATGAGTTTTACGCTAAAAAATGTACAAGAATTTAGCATATACTCCAAGGATTATATTTACAACTGAGTAGTAATTTAAATTAAATCATGGATAATTTAACGTAGTTTTTAGTTACTAAAGAATCCTTAATATTAACGCATATGAAGCTATGCGTAATGTCAGGATTGTAAGACATATTTATTAGACACTGCTCGTCTCAAATCAATTTTCTATAAGCGGAAAATCGATATTTACCTTTTTTTATAGGCGCATTCGTCTACTGCATTCGATTATAGGATTCCGTAACTAGTTTGCGGCATCATAGCAAAGAACTTGTAGCTACTTTTGACTTAGGAAATGCTTTCCGTGTTATTGTGGTATATATTGTTATCTTTATGGTTGATAAGAAAGCTGCACTCATCATTAGAGTTCCTTGTATCAAACGGCCCATTACGACGATAATTCGTACCTGCCTATCGAAACCAACATGACGCTGCCTTTAGATATACAATATATATACAATAGATATACATGATTTAGATATACAAGGAAACCCTTTTCCTCTTTGTAAAACGCTAGCGAACAACAAATTTATTTGGAAACTCCTACAGAAATTTTCAAAGATAGCAAGAAGCTTGATTCGATCATTTTCTTGTTGCCATCTAAGAAAAATCGACGCTTGAAACAACAGTATGCTAAGCGTTCCTGTCCACATATATAGAAACATTTACACAACAATCAACTTACCAAATGAGAACTTAACTTCTTTAATAAATACATATACCTAAAAGCGTAGTCGCAAAAGTCACAAGGTTATTTGTGTCGGGTCTCGTGGGTCTCTCAGAGAGTCTAACGCAGGAAGGGAGAACACGATAATTTATAAGCTTTTGAGCAAGGGTATATAAAATAATAAGATGCATAACAGATGGCTAGTTGCAGAAAAGGAGAGTGCCAGTCTCTAGTAGTCGAACACGTTTTCGGAATATTTGCTACAAAAATAGTGCTTCCTACTTATATATCAACGATTACTTTTTGCCATAGCAGATTTAAAAGTCGCTAAAACCGCTATACACACACGACGCACATTCTCGAAAATAATAAAACGTTCTCTTTGATGATAGTTCCATTTAAAAACGCTTTCACACCAAACAAACGAGACCTTTTCTTCAAATAAAATCCCAATACGAGCCTATTTTATACCATTTTGTCCCAGCTGTAGTCAGCATCAACGTCTCTTGTTCCTTAAATAGGAGTCCACTTCAGGCGTAGAAATCCAGCAAGGACTTCTAGTAAGTCTTTTTGCATCCAGTTTACTACCGAACCAATATGAGAACTATGTACAAACTGTTGTATTTCATCAGTAGCAAGCATTTTTTTTATATTAAAGACGTTGTGAACCTGCACAGAGCAACGTATGTCCTCTTGATTGCTTTTGTGTTCGTTCTCTTATCTAAACGACTGTGTGGAAGGTCTTGGAGAAAGATTATAGAGCGCGATTCGTACAACAACGGACTTCACTTGGCAGGCATTGTACCAATTTTTGTGTCATCCTATCTCTGTAGTCCACAAAAAAAAAACAAGCATTAGATAGCTTTTAGTTGCCTGTGAATTTGATCCGGAAACTGTTTCGGCCGGTAGCGATATTTTTAATAAGAAAAGGCCTCGTTTAAGATCTTTTTAGGTGAGGTTGCCTAAAAAGCATTTTTCGGGCAGCTATGGTAAACTAAGACCTGGTTGCCATGTTAGAGGCCGGACTTCATGCGTCGAGACTGAGTTCAGCGCCATAAAGCTTATCCGCCTGACCCAAATTTGTCTCACAGCGAATTTTAATTAATCATTGAACTTTATACATGTATTACGAATTATAACACTTATACAGCATGTTAGTAGATAGACAGAACTGGGCAGGCGCCATCTTCCGCAAATTTTAGAGTGAGACACATCGTCGTTTCAAAAATTTAACACACCATGGTATCTGTAGCGGAACGATAATCAGTCACCCATGAATCCTGATGTTTGTCCACTTCTTCAGGAAAAAGCTAATACGACAAAGTAGAGCAACCCTAATGACCGGTCGGTTTCAACGATATCAGCAAGAAAAATTATTGAAAAGTTGCCTATATGATTGCACACCCGCTCTTCAAACACCTCCATGGGGCTAGTTTGGTATTGTGTATTGTTTTTCTCTGGAACCAAGTGCTTGCTTGTCCTAAAGATAGTCTCGGTTCATGTTACGAGCAGCACCAATAGTAAGCTTCCAAAACTTCGACAGAGCTCTTACCAGATATCTTAGTTGATTTGATTGAAGAAGGCGGCCGATGCAGGTTTGAGGTTTGTCTAATTAAGCAAGGAGGCCTTAGCAAGAAGCAGGTCTAGCAACGTCGGACATAAAACAATACTCTAGGTAATAGCAAAAGCGTTGTAAATAAGAATGTTGAAACCAAATGAAGATTCTAGTTTAAAAAAAACGCTTAGAGCGACTTGGAATTCGGTTAGGGGTCTTGGACTTACGTGCACCACTGATATACCGCGCTGTGTTTCATGATTCGTTACTGATTGACTGCATCTGTAACTCTGAGTTTTTCGGCCAACCTAGATGATTGGTAACTTAGAGCCCACAATTATTTCCACTGCACAGCATAAACTGGCAATATATTCCTACAAATAGGGAATTTCAATGATAACAGTTCTTGTACACATTGTAATTAGCCTGCGAGGAATTCCCATAACTAGTACCAGATAAATTTTATAGAACATTTTATGTTTGGCTTTACTTAGCATAAGTTCGCTTTCGAGTAGCTGATTTGAGGATAAGCCTAATTCGTATTCCAAACTCCATGGTGAACGATGCCGCTGCATTTTACACGGGAAGACGCGTCGCGTCTGGCTGGGAAAACATTTGCAGGGAATTCTCCCACCCCGTAAAGCGACTCCAATAGGCATACCTTCTCATCATGAATTAATAATATCGTCCGCATTTAAAAGGCGTTTGCTTCACCTATCGTTGTGATATTGAGTGCACAGATAGTATGCATTACTCGGCTAATGACAAAATCAAGTATTCTCTTTAATGACGACAGGTTTCTTGATACAAGCAATTGCACTCCATTTCCGTTCCTTTCTGTATATTCGTTATTTTATTAGCTCCTGCAATAAAGCATCAGTGTAACGAATCAATGCTCTTTATTGATAAGGAAAGCGTAAACAGTTAACTGTCCTAACGGAACCCCTCGAACGTTCCACTCTTTAACTCAAAACCAAAGCCGTGTCAGAGGTCAACTCTAACTTTCTTAACTTTGAGCATGTTCCATAATCGCCAGAATGTCAAAACTGCCCCAAACCGTAAAACCTCGTTGAAAAAAGCAAAGGAGTAAATATAGCTTGTTTAATTAAGGCGATTTCTAGCTCTCGCAGATCTACATATATAGAATACGCGATCATTGTCTTAAGTAGGTATTTTTCAGATCAATATATACCACTGTCTTATCACTCATCACTGAATGAGTGGATATGGTTTTACTTCGGCTGGTAAATCGCAATTGAAAGTGAAAATATCAGTCTAAGTACGTACGAATAGTCTTCGTTAAAGGCTTGGGGTGGCTAAGGGCGATGCCGGACGTAAAACACGAAACATAGAGGCTATAAGGCAATGAATAATACACTAAGCACGCAAAAAATGTATACTATGTAATGTTTTCTAGAAATAAATCAAATAAAGTCAAATCACTAATGTTTCAGTCGCAGTGGACGTTTCATTGTGCAACGATACGTTCGTTGAACTAGATAAATCTAGTTGGAATGAATTATTTAAGTGAGATATTCGGTTGATCGAAAGTACCCGCTTTAATACAGCACAAACGGTTCGACCGCCAATCGATGTATTTTGCAGTGCAAAAGAGCTTCAATTTATGAGAGATGTATTAGCGAAGTCACACACCCAGTGCACTGACGGAGTGACGCCATTATCATTTCAGCGGCAGATTTTGTTGTTGGAAGAACGTCGATTCGTGTAAATCCTAACGTATGCCAAAAATCATACGTAATGAATAGGACTGAAGCGATCAATGCCGAACGTTATTGGTAGATGCCTTTGTAGGCTGCAGTGCCTTATTTGTTTCGAGCATGTCAGTTTTTTCACATGAATTCAGGTCAGCTAAATTCTAATTTTTTTAGTCGAGATCACTCGACGGTCGTTTTCGTATACGAAACGTGAAGGCACTAGTTCCGCTGCGAGGCATACGCTCCCGCCAAACTTTAAACCCAGGAACTTACACTCAACAGACAAAATACGTTTATGGGGCCTTTTGGGTAACGTACTAAACATTTTCGTCGAGGAGACTTAACCGTATCCGACGTTGGTCCTTACTAATCGTTGGAAAGGTGGAACTTCGCTGACTTATCAGTAACGTCCCTCTAACATAACCTGTTCACGTTGGCAAATATTGGGACAACTTCTGTTGTTAATAAACGAGAACTTGCTATAAAATTCACACTTCGTCTGCATGTTGTGTTCAGAAAACTTTTCCTGAAGCTGCTCAATACATTTTATCTGTTGAATAGAAACTAGGTTTCTATTTACCTGGTGAGTATAATAAAACTACGATTTAGTTTAGGAAGAACTAAACAGGTTTTGCATACTAAATAATGATTGAGAAGAAAAGATTTAATTAACCACCAACAGAATGCCTAATAAAAATGAGACGGGTGACAAAAGGATATCGATGACCCGCATTGCTTCGAGTAACCGAAGCTATTTAACAGAGAAGTTCCGATGAGCGAAGCCATCTTTCATCACAATAACGTTCGCCGTGCACACATGGCAAAGCCTGCTTCAGCCGCTTAACGATAGCCTGAGTGAAAGGTTTTTTTGCATCCTTTTTATACTTCAAGCCTCCTATTGTCGGCATTCCGCCTTACTGGTAGATAAAGTTATATTAATGCGCTTGATAATAAGGTAAGTTTCAAATGTTAGCTAGACAAGTTCGTTCAGATCAGATTTGGAAACTTCTAGCACTATGAAGCACATAACATAGATACTAAATGGAATAAGGGAAAAAAATTATCTGTTCCGAAACGCCACGTTTTCTTCTTAAGTGAAAAAAAATCCCAGTTTTCCAACAGGCGTTAGCTTAGCCTCACTTTGGGTCAGCGTGCTCGTCATACTAAGACATCATTTTATACAATTGTGTTTCTATTTAATAAGAAAAGTTCATACGAAGCATTAGCTACTAGCTAGATTAATTGGGTGATTCTACCATATATTTGCTTCCTTTTTTTTTTAATTTTGTAACTTAATTTGGTATTTTAACACAGAATAGTTATAATTTGTCCAAATCATTCTCTCCAGCGGATAGTTCAGAATTTCGCACCATTGTTTTAATGGGATTGGAAAAGTAGATTGTCCAGCGTCAGGTATGGAAAGAGCTCAGGTAGGTTAACGGGTCTTGTGGGTAGATTCTGCAAGACGTTTTACGTAGCTTTTCTACGTGCGCAGCCTTACTCTGTTAACCAAATAATACGACGCTAAGAAGTCTGCCTGCACCATAACATTGAATTATTTGCTCCTTCCAGTGCGAATGGCTGGTGGGTGGACGCATTTTGTTTGTCATAAACAAAACCACATAGGGCTTCGAATTTCGCTGCAGTGGACGTGGTCTGAACAATACTGATTAACATTCACGTTGACAACTTTCTGTTTGTTTGGCGAGCGCAATGAGAGCAGCCTAAGGCCATTCTACTGGAGCCTAAGTAACAAACTTAAGGATTCGTAGAAAAGCACACAGTAATGAAAGCAAGCTTTCAAGAAGTAAATTATGTATAGGAGCTTATTCCTTCTGTCTATTTGAAAATTGCGCGCCTCACAATCTGTCCGAGCAACGAGTGCCTTTTCCACCACCTTGTTAAATATAGCAACACGCTTTTGAGACTATAAATAATGGATTGCCATGTAATTGCGCAAGCCCTCCTCAAACTGAGGATAACAGTACATGCATACGCGCCGGGGGCCATGTTTAAAGGTATATCTTTGAGCAGTCATTGTGAAAAACGTTGATCCCGTCAGATCATTCTTGGGGTAAACTCCTACGTTTCAAGTTCAGTGTCTGGTATGCTCTGCCGGACGGCTGATTCCCAGTACCAAACATAGTTCTGTTTATTCCATGATTCGAACCTAGACCACAACATGTCCCTAAAATTACCTGCTAAGCAGACATGGGGGCGGCTTGTACGACTCCTATCACGCTTTCTATTTGTTTAACCTATGCTCTTATTCTTTAGCATAACTTAGTGATAGTTTATAACAGAGCAAAGAACTAAGTCAAAACGCCTTTAGCCGATATTTTTTTGTACATATTTGTCTTTAGAGCAGCGTAACGAAGCTACTTAACGTGCTGCTTAACGTCGATCATGCGTTTTACTAAGATAAATGTGTCAAGATGTTACGACATGTCAGATTTATTCATTTACGTCATTTTTGAGCGACTAGATCTATGCAATAGTAATCAAAACGCGAGAACCTGATGCTTCTTAATAATATAAATGTTTGTTAGTTGGTCTATTGGACATTGATGTTTTTTTCTTGATCTGAAAGCTATCGCAAAAACGTTCGCCTGTTGGTACAGCTTACACACAGTTTGTGCAAAACGGACCTGTGCTTTTAAAGCTAAAGAGTGGGAATCTTTCCACCATAAACTAGCAATGTATTTCTATATAATCGTTAACAAAAAGCGTATAATATACTGACATTAGTTTTTTTTTCTTTTTTTAATTCTTTTCTGTAATGCAAAGTAACGGTTTTTGAAGAACTTTTTTTCTGTTGGGAGCTCTTTTTCGATTAAACCTCTCAGTAAACTTCGGCTACACAGTATCGAAGTGCTGCATCAGAGACGTCAACTTCACGCTTTTCCGGAAGACCTAATTGCAAGGCCTGTGCAACAATCTTTTGCGTTGTTTTTTCGTAGGCAACTTCTTTTACTTCGAGCTTAATTTTCAAAATTAGAGTTATATTACCTAATAGCACCGCCAACGATCAACCCATGCTTATGATTATATAAGCTAAAAATGTAATACCTATAGTATAGGATACATTTAATCTCAATCACGCAAATTATCACCGAACTTTTAGGTGGGCTAGATATCTTGGGGTCGCAATTGTTTGCGCTGAAACCATTAAACATTTAGTCGTCAAGGACTTCTAACCTTAAGAAAGGCTATGTTAGTGTAATAAGTCTTATCGTCACCTAAAATTATCTTTTGCAAAACACTACAATTCGTTTCTGTACAACCATTACCTGGCCTAGGTATGGACTCATCCAGCGGCAATACTCCCTACGTAATAAATGATATGTACAAGGAAAATTTAAACTACGTCCGGTAGATGACTCTTCTAAAAAAGAAGCCTTTATAGCTTTGAGAGCTATCTCAGTTAAGCCAATCTGCTGAACATCACAGGTTGATTTCGACGAGTCATATTTAAGGCTTTTTTAGAGATTATCGCCACTATAACTTGTATAAGTTTAGTCAGTCTGGTAGAGTTTCAGCTCATCAAACTCACGTGCAACTTTTACTTTATAACTATTTTTTCAAGGTAATGTTTTGAAGCCCTTCAACCCTTATGCGTATTTTCCGAAAAGACTAAAATAACTGCGAATACATGGATGCAGATAGGCCGAGTCCATATGGATTGAACTTAGCAAAGCTGAAGTAGTAGTAGTAGCAGCAGCAGCAAAACAACTGTATCTTGTGTTCCCCAACTGTATCTTTTGTGTTTAAGAACGTACGCATACCTTGAAAGTATCAACCTATTATAAACGAGTCCAACGGGCTTTGAAGTTGTAAATTTCTAACCACATGACGTTAGCAAATGAAATCTGATTGGCAGGCACTCCAATCTGCTAAAAACTTGCGCTGGGAGGCTTGGGTAGCTGCGTTTATCCCAGCAATTTACAAAAAATTTAATAATTGGCGTGGAACGTAGAGTCGGCATGGACGAGCCATAGTTAGATCCTAAACGTAAGCTGGAGGAAGTGCGTTACGCTGTAAGGATATCAAATTTGCTGCAATGTAAGTTAGGTTTGGACGTAAGATGATGGCAGTATTTCACAATATACAAGGGGCGTCTGCTACTATGCGATAGCAATGAATGCGGCCTGCTATTTCGAGTTCCTAAAGACACACATGGAACGCTGAACGGCAATCAAAATCATGTCTGATTATTTGATGGCAACATTAGGTCTGACGTGTAGCACCATTTTTATGTCTAAACATCTCCATTTACGTTAATCGTATAAAAATCTAAGTACGAGTGAAGCAACTGTATGTAAAAGTAAGTAAAGTAAACTAATAAGAAAGTTCAACTTCTCGCCTATCAAATTCGATATCGACAAATCTCAACCAGTAACGTTATTGCGACAAAATATCCTTGATGTACTAACGATAAACTGGTGAACTCTAGTCTCAATGTGATCCATTGAAAATGGAGCAACTACGATCAGCGTCTGAAAGGTGTGTAGCTTGACCTGCTCGAAGCAAAAATTGAAGTATTTATTAATAAGTTTTTGCACGCTATTATAGGGTAAATGGCTCGCCCCCCCCCAAAAGCTACCTTTGCATGTGTATTTGCGATTAAGACAAAATGCAAAGAACATACTATTTTAAGCACCTTGAATTATTTTATGTTTTCTTAATTTACGCTGGACTGAAATATCAGAGGGAAGCCAATTAAATCCTAAAGCACGCATTTGCCGCCTAAAACTCTGTTGAGCTAAAGCTGCGCAATACCCAAAAATAAGCAACGAACATTTAAAATAGGAAGTCAGTCTCAAAATGTTTCATTTCTCCCTAGTAATGGCGCTTCTACATAGAGGGAACCAATGCAGTTTTGAATAGAGATGCATGCCACTGGCCTGTTTATTTGATTCGCAGTTTAATGTTGTCTTGGCGAAAGCTCTAATCATCCGAATATTGATTTCAACCTAGTCGATACGCATCGGAATGCGTAATTTAAGCTGGAGCGGACTATCATACGGAACCACTATTGGACACCCTACCCCCTCCCCTCCCCTCCCCTCCCCTCCCCTCCAACGTAACGCTATGTGACGCCTCCCATCATAAGCAAATAAGAAGGCCGCTGCCCGTATAAGGAATTGGAAATGTCTTGCTCTATCCAACAGGAGTTTATGTAAACCAGAAGTGTGCTTACCGCGGGTTTGGAATACGCCAGGTACAACTATATGAAAGTCTAATTGTAATGTTCATACAATATTTGCTTCAACACATTTCGCCAACCTGTTTGAGGTAGTTTCTTCTTTTTCATGAGTGTCCTTATGAAATGCCTTTTACTGCGAAGGGAATTGCCCTCTTAAATGAGGGATGTTGCCGTACTCGAGAAACGCTCAGAGGCAAAAAAGTTCGTAATCACCGAATATAACTGGAAACAGACGCTCCGAGAGAACAGGAGAAGGCAGTGAATATAGCAATCCATGCTACAAAAATAACTCTTTTCAGGTAACCTAATTGTAACGTGGATGGCCGAAAAACCAGCTCTTCTCTTACTCTTTAATACGAAGACATGGTCGTATATTGCCATCTGTCAATTAATGTTTTCATACATCCTATCCTTATATAAATCACAGTTTTATGGAAAGCCTTCCACTTTTTGCAGCATCATTAACCCGCCGTTAGACAAACTGCCCGTTTCATGCACCTATGCTACTTATAGTTCCGCATCATACGTCACCCTATGGGCCTCGAAGGAACGATATAAAACATATGGTTACAACTGAATTAAAACAAAAGATACCATTAATTACTGGACGGGCAGTTAGATACACACGCATGGACGTCCAGTCAATCAGCTGTACTGACACAAACGTGTCTGACTAGAATTTCGGATACGAAAATTTGTTCTTTCAGTTTCCACTGAATGCGAACATACAAACAAGTACGGAAAACGCTGCTGGACGTATTTCACACTAACCTGTGATATTTGTGAGGGTGTTAATGGATTATCCCTCCTAAAATTTAATCTAGGTACTAGTCACCAGACTTTACTGCTTTGGCAGGCTGAGTCAAGCCTTAATTCGCAATTTATCCTTTTTTTTTTCATATCGCTGGTTTATCGTATTTTTAATTAAATTAAGTACAAAGATTCTTTGCGCTAGTGTAGTAAACCATTAATTGTAACTGTCCTTACTACATAAGCTGCTGCTTATATCGTAATGGCTGTTAACACGTCTGTTAGCTTCACGGAACGGGTGATTCCGTTTTTGTTAATCAAAAATCTTCTTTTTTCGCGCTGGACTAACAACGGCAAGCTGTTTTGCAATATCGATATGAGTTAGAATCCAACACCACTTCGAACTATACTTAAGTAAAGCTAACAACTCCTATTATATATTACCCGACTTCATTTTTTTAGCCGAATCAGTTGAATCCGAATATATATATATATATATATTATGTGTTTAGATCGCGGAAATTTGGCAAACTATTTGTGGCAACGTATATGAGTTTATCCGCTGTTCCTGATATCAGATGTTTTTCTAGAACAAACAGTCTTAAATATCTGTTGAACAAAATCAACTTTCGTAGAAACAAAACCTCAATTTCTCTGTCAGCTATTGTAAAAACACTTACTATCCCCTCTTAAATTGGGTTTTTTATCCATGTTCAAATATCCGTGCGAAAAAAACACTCGATCTGTATTTTTCATTCACAAAAAAAAAGAACGTCTACACTGAAGGTTTAGTCTACAAGTCACGAATTTGTTATCGACATGCGGCTCCCCTTAAGTAGTTGAAAGACGAAAAAACCTAAAAGCCAGAAAACATCCTAAAGCCAATTAAAGCTATAAGTAAAGGCACAAATGATAAAAAGGTCATAAGCTTGTGCACGAAACAGGCTCGATCCGGCGTAGCAGGCCCTTGGAGGTTTGACACAAGGAAGATATATGCCCCATAGGCAAGGGAACGATAACATGGCAACAACGGCAAAGAGACATATGGGTGATTTGTGACTACGAAGCGGAGCATTTGCGCTTCATGTCCTAGAAGCCTTAAAAGCCGGAAGCTGTGAGGACTTTTCAAATTTTCTGAATTAGTGCATTGGGATCTGGACTATAAATAGCACCCCATTAAAATATGTGAAAGGGCTGGTCGCAACAAGCGGAATGCCCCCAAAAAGTATATTTCTACATATCTTTTGTTTAAACAATATTATGTTGTTTTCAGGCAAACTTGTAAGTCCGTACACAGCAAGATAAATGCTGATTTTTTGTTATTTCTCGAAAAATCGTCCGGCTGATTTTTCCAGGACTGTTCGCGAGGTATCTTATATTATTTAGTCGGCTTCATGGACCAGAATCCGAACCGTAGGGTATAAGATGAATATGAACGATCCTAATATTCGCACATCGAAGTGAATGTACTGGGCCCATGATGTTGTGATATCAACGCGGGTACGTATTTACAAACAAAGTATAATTATATTCAGATTGCTTCCTTTCTGCAGACATTTTATTGACAACTGACATATTGTCTAACCGTTGCTAAGATTATATGCTGCTATCCGTCAATGTTATTATATTATAGTACAACAGAATCAAAGCGGACTTGTTGGTAGTTGTAAATTAAGAGTAAAAAAAAAAGTCAGTATACAATTGAACGAAGAATGGTTTGTATTTGAAGCGGGGGACAGATTTTCGGACTTCAGGATTCCTTCAGCTGTCCACATAGCCTCTCTGGACAGTGAATTTACCTCTGCTATGGTGTCACAGGACTATATATCAGTGCAGCATTGTATACAGTTACCCATGGCAGGTAATACGCGTTTTTTGATAGCAACATGTCGCATGACCTAGGACATCCCGGATGCTACACCGATTTCGCTGTATTTGGATTACTATCGTTTCGACTCGCCATGGCGTACCCCAAAGTATTTGTAAACCAATAAATTTAATTGGTGTTGGAAGTTCAATTATTTGCTCGACTCAATAACGTCATCATTTACGTCAAGTTCAGCATTGTCTAATTATTCATATGGGCGCCTCATTCGAAATGCGAAAATTCATAGCTTTATGCTCAATCGTACGTCATTTCGAATACTCACTCGTTGTAAACATGCACATTTATTAGGGATATGAGCTCTAGCAGGAGCCATTGCAACATTGCTTCGGGTATTTGATGAAGTACGCATCACATCGGCTGTCTATCCGTATCAACAGCTGCGCTTTATTTGACGCAAGCAGTAGCAGGAGCAAGAAGCTATCGATTCAGATATAGAAACGAATCAGTTAACACGGTTCTCTTTAGGTCAACATTCATTTCGCCGAGCAAAGTTTTTATCGGATCGAAATTGGCCTATGGAGTGATCTCCAGTGGCAGATCGTTACTTCGCGACCCCGCAGTTAAACGGGAAGTTTTAGCTTTTTGATGAATGTCTTGTCAATAAATCGTAGGAATTGCGCCTTGTGCGTCGAACGAAGCGACGCTGCAGGATCTAGCGTTACGTCTGCCAACATAATAAAATCTCGCAAAGGTACCTCATGAAAGTAGCAACACAAAAAAGCCATTAACTTCCAATTCGAGAACGCTTATACCCATGCGGTTATTTTTGCTATATGACATGTCGCCGTCTAGCGGTATGTATGATCCGAAGCGATTTACTCTGCTGGTTTAAGTTCGCTCATTAACTCTACATAAATGGATACATCCATCCAGAGTAAAGTTTACTTATTACAATGTCTTCCGTGCAAAAGAGTTCAAGCCAATTATCTCTTTGAACTATATAAAATACCTGCTGGCAATTGATGCCCTTAACATCTAACAAACATGTCAGAAGACCTGAAGATACCTGGCTACTAAAATAGGAATAGTATTAATAATCACTCATTCATGAAAAGATATGAGATTCCAGAAGCTCTTTTACGAGACCTTATACTGAGTTTAATTATACCAAGAGTGATTCATGGCACCTAAATATAAATTACTAATTATGTCGCCTAGGTAAGCTTTGGACATTACTTTTCTAAACTTTTCACGCTTTCTGCACTCTTTGGCCGTTTTAAACTCTTGTATTTTTAGGACTTTGGCCTGCTATCAGCACAACATTTAATTCCACCGGACTTTTTTTATACGTAGCGTATTTACCCGACATCCTGGCTAGTCCACACCGGCCAATATTGCTTGATGCATGGTTGCCAGTAAAAGTTTTTTGCGTATCAAAGAAAAATATATACTGGAAACGACCAGTTGAACATGTAATCGTAGTAATCAAGACTTACATTAAATAAGCACGATCATGAAGAGTCATACATCTAGCACAGGTAGGAAATCTCGTTAAAATATCTCTTTTTGTATAGACAGAGTCTTAGAAATGATTCAAAAGAAACAGAACATATTTAGATAGCCCACCCTGTAGATTTACCCATGTAAGTTTTCGAGTAATGGAAGATGAATTTAATTAGGGTAGATCCTGAATTACTACGCAGTGATTGATCTTGAGTGATAAGAGGCATAAACATTGGGTTCGGTGTACACAGTCGAAATGCATCTATTGGATTCTTCAATTTCACGTTACATACATGCTATAACCTTAATAAATCTTTATAATAACACAAACAAAGAGAACTGGATTTCTAACTTCGCCGATACTGACTGAAGAAAACGGCAAGCTTTTAGCGCGCGAAGAACTGTCTCAGCAAAATAAAAGGTAATTATGATAGACCACTGATAACAATAATGAACTTCCTCGAAGTTTTGATCGCATTTGGATATAATGGCATTCGAAAAAGCATATATGAAGTGGCGCGGTGTTTGTACAGGGGCTTCACATTCAGAATTCATGTTGCCCTGCGTACGTAAGGCGTTGGTAGCTATGCTTCAAAATAGGGATCGATTTTTCGTTTTATTCGTTCCAATCGGTGGTATCAATAATAACTATTATTATTGTTAACCTAGCGAATCGTTTTTAAAGCGTTTTGTCTAAAATGCATCTACGGAAAACGTGTCCACTACCAATTGAGCGCATATGATGGGCATACGATTTACAAGGTTCCCATCTGAAATAAGTTTGAGACAGCGTTTTGGGTATACACATAAGTCAGACCGTATCGTCGAGCCTTGGCTATCAGAAATTATTCACTGTTATACCGGTACTTATCTCTGTTCTTATCAATGATTTGTTTATCGACACATGGGTTTTATAAACTGGGTCGCTTCCCTATTTACATAAAGGTAATTGAGGTGATACAGAATATTGTGTGTGAAGAATTTTGGAAATGAAACAGGCAGAACACGCGTATTAGAAGTTACTTTCTCAACGAGTGCATTCTACCTATTCGAATTAAGTAATTTAATTTTTTATTTCCCAGTCGACCCAGTCGCTTTGAATACGGAAAGGGATAAACTCGCGGTTTTCCTAATAAATATATTTTTCTTACAGACCCCTGAACGTACAGTTTTCTTAACACAATTAGCATGCAATAAAAAAATTAAGGTCACTTATAATAATACTTATAATAATACACTTATAATAAAGTAATAATAATTATGATGAATTGGTCCTTCACGAAAAAAACTAATGCCGAGGACGTTTTCACCACGTAGGATGAATGATTACATGAAAGTAGGTAAGCTGATTTGTCGTCTTAGGCATAGGCGGTCTTTGCTCATTTTACCGGAAGAACTGAATTCTGTTTAAAGAAGGGTTCCATTAACAACGTCCCTATTTCAAAATCACCTAACTAAACCAGATGTTTATGGAAGTATTCTAGTGTACCTTATTGGAAATGCACCGTTTCTTTCGAAAGGATTCATTGCTTGATCTCAACCTTAGATGGAAGGCAATAAATGAATTCGCAAAATGGTTGCCAAGAAAATTTTTATCGACGGTATTATTATATTTCATTCAATAGAGATTAATGGAAATTATAATATTTGTCATGAACTTTTTGCTAATATAGACCTTATCAGTGCGGCTGTCTAGTTTAAATAAATGTCGGAAGTATACGCCCTGAACTACACTAATCTTGCATCAGATTTTTGATTCGGTTGTTACCCATTGGTCGTCGAGTGGGGAAAATAGGTTCGGAGCCCTCAGGCGCCTCCTGTAGTCGTGTCTAATTGTTGATTTTCCGAATTGCCTAAAACTGTCGAAGTGTTATAATATCCCAAGGTCCCACCTACGGATTCGTTCCTGCGCACAGAAATATTCAGCCCGTGGGGCGACGGCTAGATCACTAAGGTACGGCGGTATGCGTGGTAGTCATTAGGCTGTTATCTAGGAACGATGCGTACAGATGTTTTCTGATGGAAAGGACAGAGGGTGCATCATCGGTTAGATTAAGCATAAGGTTACGACCTTTCAAATATGAATATTTAAGCAGAATCATTTCTCATTATACCTGCGTGGTCTCTCAAGGTGTGTATCAGGACCAGGAGGAATGAAATGTAGACCAGTCTATGGCGATTTATAGCCTGACTAACATTTATATGACTCTTATTCAGTGTAAAGCTTGCGTTACCTGTCGGCATTGTAATTAGGCCCGACCGTCCATTCACTAAAACCTGCAAATGAATCTTTAAAGCTCGAAGAAATTTTCAGAAGGAAGAAAACAAAGAACCGAAATTGGCACCAGCTAGCGTATAAAATGTTTATCTACTGCAAACTATTGCCCACAAATAAACATATAGACAATATTATTAAAAATAACAATTCAAGGAATATAAACACAAGCGTGTGAATCCATATGCTTCAATTACTGATTGGACTCCACTACATCTTCACTATATCGACTTCACTATATGGATGCAATGAGTGTAACAGCTGCTGGCCTTGTACCATATACAAGTCAGATCTATAAAAACATTATCCGGCTTGCATTGGCGGTAATGCGAGGCTCATTGATGGCTTTACGATCTTGCCGCGAAAGAAGATGCGCTTTCGATATACGAAAAAAAAAAAAGCCACAATATGTATCAACTCTATAAATAGTATGAAAAGTAAAACATTATACTTATATATATATATATATATATATATATATATATATAAAACATTATATTTTTGGAATCCATCGTTCGGGTGTTTTTTTGAAGTGAATAAAATTTTCGCCAGCTATCAATAGGATAATAGTTCTACGGCATTAAGACACATCGGGTGGCGCTTGTGTGGTGTATATAAGATACCGAATATATCAGCGGATAACTGTCAAAGCATCCCTATGACACACAAAATCGTATGTAGACAGATCGCATGCTCAAGCAAATAACATCAAAATTTAAGTTGGTACATCGAACGATCTAAGCGTCATACTATGATATTATTAGAGCCTTAATTCCATTCAAAAGGCTGTATAATATTTCTAAGTGAAAACACATGCTTTTAGTATGTCGCATATGAAAAATGATGTCACTGGGTTACCGTTTATATCAGAGAGCTCTTGAAGTAAATTATCGATATTTCAATTCATAGAAGAGACCAAGGGAACAAATCATTGATCAACTTTTCATATGGGTTGTGGCATAGACGTGGGTCACGTTAGTTGTAATAACTGAGCCGCCTCCGTTCGTCATTTTAGATCTTCTTTTGAAAAAAAAAAAAGGACACATTGGAATGCTTTCGTCACTTGCACACCTGAACGAGCAAAACACTAAAGTAATTATCATTTCTGTATCGTACACCATCAGTATGCTAACTCTTCGAACTGACCAACATTAGTGCGGAAGGTGAGATTGCTAACCCAAGCCAGTGTAAGCTTCCGTACCATATCGATACTGATAGATAGTGAATAAAGTACAACTTTCAATTTATTTACCTCTATTCCATTAATTACTAATCTGGATAATAGGCTATCATTTGCACTAGATCCTACGATACGTTGTATAGTCTTAAAAATCACCTGTACGAACCTAGCAAGATAATTTCTTAAATAATATCGATTATATCATGGCTATTTTGTTAAGTGTTTAAACACATTCTTTCACAGGTGCTACCAAGAAGGTTGTTGCAAGTTCCGAAAAGAGAAAAACTACCTTAAATGTGATTTGTTTTTCCCTGGGGAGTTCCGATCAATTACCACTAGTAAATTTGCCAAGTTGCCGGTGCCATGCGAACAAGTCAAACAGGATCTGCATATAGGACAAATAGAAGACAAGTATTCAGCAGATATATACGGCGCGCACCCATAAACATACGTTGAAGCTTTTGCCTCGAAAGATTTTGAACGTGTAGCGTGTGGCAGTTACCCATTTAGCGGCTAACTTTGGGACTATGCGTGCAGAGTGCATAGTAATTGGCGGTCCAAACGCCGAATAACGACGGGTGCTCATTACAACTGACCGTGCCCGCTTACGCTACTCTTCCATGATGAGTAAAAGATGCTGTGTTAAATTAGCTGAGAGTCATGACTAGTGAAGGGTGGAGCTCAGTGTCAACTATTCTATGGCAATGAAGCGCAACACCCTACAGTCATATACCGACTGCTTAGTGACGTACGATTTGAGAAACTCGTTTTAGTATCACTTATTATAGAAGCTGCCCATAGAATGCGGTTTGTCGCATAGATAGGCTATTTTGAGGGTCACCTGAAATGGCAGAAATTGCTAGATGTTAACACGATTTGACGACATTACAAAACAAATCTGTTAATTTCCATGTGAGCCTACTCTATTATTCTTACCGGTACCTGCTTGCAGGGCCAAATGTTAACTCCATCCATAGATCTGTACTCAGCTACGTTGGGTTCCTTTCGCTGTGACTATTACTAACTGGAAGCCTAGTAGATGGCTTCAGCGCTTAATGCGAACATTTGCAAGATAAAGCGGAAGGTGTAAAAGGCATAGGAAATTTTATAGGTGTGTTATCGTTAGCTACTTTGCTGGAAAAGGCTCGATAACCTCTAATTCTCCTAATGAAGATATCTATCCTTTACAAAGCATTCTTACAATCAAAGGTTCATTATTTACCCGAGCAAGATAAGGATCACGCCCTAGCTGTACCTATAATGCTGCCCAACCCATCGACCCAGAACGTGGGCTAGAATTTTTCAATGATGACCGATAATAAATGACCAACGATAGACCCTTTAAAAATGACGGATAGCGAAGAGTCAAGGTCAAATTTGTCACAACAGAATCCTGTGTAACTGAAGGGTTTTACATTTACTGTTTTGTTCAACAAATAGTTTTTAAAAGTATTTCTGACTCTACAGGCTTTTGTGAAGCTGGTCTAATTGCTCGCGTGTGTATAGCGCATGTACGTGGACTGCTGCAATCATAAACGGATAGTAATCCTCTTGTGTACTCTATCGTAGACGAAAGCGTAGTAGACAATTTTAAGCAGTTCCCAACTAATTAAACAATGGATCCTGTAGAACTATTATATAGATTGTTTATCGTTTATTTTTAAGATCACATCGTGTCTAATATGGAAGTTACCGAAATTCGCCAATATAAAAACAGTGTACAATCTTGGACAAATCATAATTGTGGGTTGTTTTTTTCGTGTGTACCTGTGTATCGAGATCCATTCGAATTAGCAGATAATTTATTTGTTTCAATCGTTGGGGTTTCCTACGCTAAGCATCAAACAGCGTAAAGATGTCATATCTCTTGAAGAAATATTGGTAGTTTTTCAGATTTCAATAAACTGCGCTCGGCCAAGCCTTGTCTGCTGATTAAACTGTGTGATTATATATATATTAATCTTCGCGTTGGCGTGAACAACACTCGCTCTTCATTACGTTAAGACTGGTAAGTAGTCTCGTTGTGGCTTGTTTATATTAATCGCAGTTAGTAAGATAATGGCCGGCGGGAAAGTGACATACCATTAATTATTTTCCAAGAGAAGTGGACAGCCCGCAAGGAAACGCTTCGAAGGAGCCTATGGCTAGAGGGCTCCTGCTTTCCGCATAGCAATGCAAGTATGATAGAATTCGCCATTGGATCTGGATTAATAGCTTACCAAGGGTAAAGACCAGATTACTCTATACCGACAACTGCGAGTGACGCCTTGGCACTTTTAGGTTGCCGATAGCCCACATAGACATTGAATGCAGAATTCCATTTACATAGTTAAGTATATTCGCATTTATTCTTTTCGTTTCTTATTTTTCCGCTTATAGTTTTGCCGTATTCTTTGATTGTCTTATGATGATGTTATAGATTATTCAGCCTGTAGCGTGCGTTGTTTCTAGTTATTGATTAATCCTATATCGTTTCTCCGGCAAGTTGCTCAATCTCCGATGAACCAAACAGTTAAAACGGCACCTTAGGCCATTGGGTACCGAACAGAGGTGGTGGTGGTGGTGGTGGTACGGTACTAACCATATAACATTGTGTTATTTAGAATACCTGCACTCCATAAGAGTTTGGTATGCCACTAATAACTAATACGAAAAAAACAACATAATAGATACACAATATATTTTATACTATTTATTTACAATATACAAATAGTAAAATAGACCAATGTTTAATCGCGTCAACACCTGTAGCCTGAAATTTTATAGCAGAAATATAGACATATAGGATCAAACAAGTACATAACGTCATTTGTGGAGATTATTAACCTTGCACCATCTTAAAATGTTCGTAGACAAATGTTCGACTAGGTCGGTGCCCTCGATTACAGGATTGAAGGAACGTAATAATAAAAATTTACCAAGAAAGATAGTATAACAAAAGCACAGCATGGTTGAATGTGAATTAGGACGCGAACGTGTGTTTGCACTTGCCAAGAGTAGAAAAAATACATTAAGGATCGGTATCAAGGACTTAATTAACGTTAGCGTCGCCAGTTACCAAAGACCCTAGTGGAGCTAGGGTCTTTGGTAATTGTTTGATTTAAAAAGATTCCCTATAATATGCTAAGGTGCATGTTTGATTAGAAGAGATGAGACGCGTATTTGATGAGAATTTTCTAATAACTTAGCAGTTACTGTGACGTATAAAATATATGTCAAACGTGGCTACGCTACTATTCATTGTTTTCAAAGGATACGCGCTTAACCAATCCCTAATTAATTTTATTTTGTCGAGCAGAGTTGCTTATATCACCGCAAATTGTGAATGATATTTCGTGAAAGAGCTGATTTGTATAGGTTTTCTATGAACTCTACCTCCGAACCTGTACATTTCGGCATTATATATGGGCTTTAGCCGATTCGCTAGATCAGCTTTTCCCGTGGAATATTTACCTTATCTCGGCTCGAGGAACAATAAAGTAGGCTTGTCGCAGGTCAACTCCGGCGTAACAAAGGTGTTAGGTTCATTCAATCTCCTGTTATCTATGGCATGTCCATCGCTGCCCGTTCAGTAAATAAGCATCCACATACATTCTATTCCGTGCTGTTTTCTATATGACGGTGACCAAAGCTAAATAATCCGATTACGGCTTATTCTTTATCTGTAGTTTATTTATATCCGTATCTGCTCGGATCTGGAGAAGAAACCCAGTTACACGAACTAGAGCTTGGTCATCGGAGGAAGCGTTAACCCAATTTGTCATGCTGATGATGACTTAAAGAACCGTATATTCTCATAATTTTTAGAGAGTCATTTCCCGTTTTTACATTTTCAAGACACCTATTTTCCCGATTGTCACTTTGTATTTTTTTGATGGATATTAGAACAGCTACAACTAATATATAGGTTAGCGACGCCGGGGCGCTTGCAGGATGGAGAATGTGGGTAATTGAACATTCCAACAAACATGAACAATGATGAGTCGATGTAGGAGAGTAATGTTTATTTGGCATAAGCTTATCGTAGAGGATGGCCGTCGCAATAGCTCTACATTGAAGTCATCGAACGTCAAATTTGTTCGTTCACGCAATAGCTCTATAGTGAGCCAAATAGGTAGAAAAGACCGTATCAGTCGGAAAGCATCTATTTGAGATGCAGTGCTACAGGTCGGTATCATCAAACTTTATCCGGTTCAACGTACAGAACGGAAGCATACTTTACGGCAGCTAGAACCTATGAACAGTGTCGGCTTCAACGGCTGGACAACTCGTTTACTGCGAAAATAACATCTTTTGCTAATTACGCAAAACACCCACTTGTCCATGTTCGGACTGACATCGTTACTGGCTCACTGAGCGGAACGCCTCCGTACGAGACGAGAAAACTACCTCAATGTATGTGTATGTAATGGGATGGGACACGATCAAACATTTGAGCTTAGATCTATGCCCAGCCAATGACCGATTTCCTTGGGCCGATTCTTGGCCGATATTTAAGCTAGCCAGGACTATGTGATAGGGACTTTTTCTCAAGATTTAGCAACCTTCCTTTAAAAAAGTATACGTTTGAGCATATTTTTGAAAGAACGAACTCTGTGACGAACTAATTAGCCGTGGCTAAACGAGCGTCGGCTAAATTGACCCGAGAGGTTTGGTGGCTCCCATAAAAATGCGAAACACTTAAACCCGTATGCCGAAGAAACATTATAACAATGTAGCTTGAACAATAAGGGAAACATATTAGATCTTACATTGGCACAGCCGCCCTTTATATTGCTAAGCCGTGCGCTTTTGCCTCTGTGACGAAGTTATCTATGATAATGTATAAAATGGCAATTTTTAAAATACATTTTCCTTCGATTTATTTCCTTTTTCTGTGGCCGTTTTGTTATTAGTTCTCTGATAAAACCAACTGCTTTGAAAATAAGGCTGGGGTAGTATGAGAAATTTGCAGGCGCAAAATTGACAATCGAGTGACCTGCGGCCTACCACAAGGATTGGGACATGGACTTTTTTTTATTTGCGTCCTTCACATACACACGCACGTACGTACATGAACGCTGAAAGAGTAGGTTCAATTTTCTGTGTTGCGACTCGGTGAGCCTTGTCTTTCATATTGTTGTTCACACTGGTACATAGGTTTTCTTAATTGTTTTCCGTTTCTTTTTCCGGCCCTGACAGCCGTGATGCGAAATTTTGCTCATAATCAAACAAAGGCACCAATGAAGTGACGTCCGAGACCTTTATGAATATCGGTCATCACAAACGTCGTGGAAAAGCAAGCAGTGGGTTAATGTTGTGCTAACATCTAGCTAGACGACGATTCGACTGTTTCAGATGCACATTCTAATTGGACAATGGATATTATCACGCTGCGTTGCAATGGAAAGTGTGTGACCTCGTCTATTAGTAAAACGCTGTCCTTTTGATTAATTATTACGGTGTTTATAGATGTAAGCATGTCGGTAATTCTAATGCACGTAGCTGTCCCACTGGTAGATGCTCCATGCGGAATAAGCTAAGAATTATGAATTTGCTTTTAGTTAATGTTATTTCTTTCTTTAGTCTAGATAAGCATCACTCATATTTAACACTTGAAAGGACGGAAATACTAGAGGGTACGAAAATGTTTCGAGGCGATGTTTATCTATGAAAGTCTGTCGCAAGATACGAGCAGAGTAGAACAGACAACGTATTTGAAGCGGACGATACGGGAGGCTTTGTAAGCGCGGTCGATGATAGTAGCCAGCCATCTAACGCCGCATTGTATATTCAAAACGAGTCTTAGTGAGTCGACTTATAGCAATGACAGGACAGGCGAAGTGCGGTGTCTCTATTATGGCACCGTTTCGCTCGTTTTATCAGACCTCGTATCCAGGTGACCAGTAAATAGGAACGCGCAGCCAGCAAAAGAGACGCATACATATCATGAGCGATCCTGACGATTAATATAATCGTGTTGTCCTTGCGAAAGCGAATATATGCTGCTATAGTATTGAATATACTGTCCTACCGCAGCGTTACATTATTCTCTGCAGACGTTCAAGTCTCGGGTTAGACAGCACTGATACCCTCTACTAAGGCAGTCTCGCCCAGCGCGTAGGCTCCGGTAGTTCGAAGGGCTTTAATTGTCAATAAATATGATGATACCGATGAGGAAGCGGATGCTGACAGCAACGATAAGGCGTGCGCCGTTCGTTACCTTTACATTCCGTTTTACTGAGATATCTAGTTTAACTCTTCTCCCCAGTTCAGATAAGCGGTTCTTAGTTGTTTCGACGCGCCCGACTCCCGCCTCACCTCGCATGATTGTCTCTGATACCTTTTTACGACTCTATCTAAAATGTAATTCGTTACAGGAAAATGCCTTTGCAGACATCCTGTAGACTCCTCAGTTTCCATTGTAGGAAAGTTGCTAAATTTGGGAACGTTGACATTTTCCATGGAACCATTCTCACTCCCAGAGTGTTTCCTTGTCATAGTTCTGATACCGATATGGGCGCTGACGACGATCGGGTGATGACTTCGCAAGGTTTACTCGGGTTAGTCAGTGTTCTTCGTTACAGGAAAATCCCGCTTTAACTCAACAGACGCTTGAGGATTTCTTCATTGCAATGCCTATCGTTTCACGATTTGTGTCTTTTCTGACTTCAGGGTTTTGACCCCCAAAAAGTGTTCCATTCCTTTTTTCAGGATGATTGCGATCTTCTTGGCAATGTCTCCTTCGCGGCTAAACCGACCATCTTCATCTGCCTGCCGCCGGTATGTGCGACAGCGGCAACGATTTAAAACGGTAAAGCGTTTTGTTCAGCTTTTGACGAGATGACATTGCTGCTTGTCTTACGGTCAGCTAAAAAATACCCTGGTACGGAAGGAACGTAAAGTTCGAGATCGGGTCGGAGCGTGGCGCCAAAGGCCTCGCCGCCGCTGCAAAGCAGCCCTCATCAAACTTCACGCACCTATGGAAGCCGGCTCCCAGAAAGATCGTCACAGGAGGGCTAGAAGTGCTGCTGATCTATGTTCTTCGTTGATTGTACGACCCTGGCAGTTTTTTTGCGAAAAAATTCCTTCAGGCCAAGTCTTGACGGTTCACAGTCTTATTGCTGATTTCTAACGCTGATTTCCTACGGGACGTTTTCTTTCAGGTAGCAAAAAGGTTCTTATCGTGATAAGTACGTTGTCCATTTCGGAGTTTTACCCAGTGACAATAAGAGCTTCCATGTTTCTGCGAGATTAGCCAACTCTTGTTCGAATGCTGGCGCAGAGTGGGAGACAGATGGTACACAGCCCGTCATCTGAAACTGAATGAACTAGTGTCAAAACATCGCATAAAACGTTGCACACTGTACATGGCCATTTCAAGAAGGGATCGGCTATTGGATCCGTGCGATCGTCGGCTCTCAGATCGCGTGCTACACTCCACTATACCTCGAACAGCGTACGTACAGGCTGACGTTCATACCCTTTTCAAACCTCAAGCAAAAATTAGTGTTGCATGGACGGATACTTCTGGAACGAGGCGATTGTTTACAGTTCATAGCCATGTTTTTTACCAATTTATAAACAGAGAATATGCGATGATTATGGCGACAATAATAATGTCGATAGTGTTTTTACTACAAAGACCTGTATATATGTATGTACAAAAACGACGCTAAAATTGTTACGTTGATGTACGGATAATAAAAGCTGCTACGGCTAGCGATTCGTTGAGGACGGTACTCAGCGCCAGGAAAAATTGACTATATAAGTGATGCTGTTACGTCGATGAAACGCGCTTTCTTTCGAAGCAAGAATATTTATGGTGCAATATGGAAAGTATGTTGATAGAGCGGCCCTTTAACGCGTTCGGAAATAGGGGGAAAGGAAGATAATAGGCCAGTGAATACGTTTTCGCCAGGTAACCCACCATTGGCCGCAACTAGATACGAAATAAACTTTGGAGTGTGAACTAATTCGATGCGATTATTCTTAATTCGATAAGGCTCCATGGTCTGAAACTGATGCATGTAATGCATCTCAATATAGAAATTTTTCGTCTCAGAAACAGGTCGTCCGGCCCCAGGCCTTTCATGTCTTCGGCCTATCCCGCGACTGGACTGTCAACTACCTCCTAATATTAACGAAAATTTCCCGTTAACTAACATCATTGATTCTGTCAGGCGAAATAAGCGAGAGAAGGTTAATGTTGAGAACCGCTAGATTTTCGTCAATGTCAAAACATCTTCGCTTTGATGAGCGAAGTTGCCCGTTTAATAAACTGGTGTTAAATCTGGGTGACTACTCATCTCTGGTATCTCTTTTACTTTCTATATACGAGTTGCTCTCATCGTCTAACGTAACAAGCTAATTCTTACGTTTTTATGTTTACTTTGCGGAATCACTACCCTTGGAACCTTGAATTGAGTTTGTGTACTCAGCTAATGGGAATATCGTTTTTGGGTTGTCTGTCGCTTGGTGACTGACCCGAGTCTATTTGAATTTTTTTCGGAAGTAAAACTCTAAATGTTTAGTTTACATATGTGGTTCGCTCGAAGCATTTGTCGTAGGATTATTTAGCTGGTTTTAAAGTGGTCCCTTTGAATTGCAGTAATCACTTTGCTACGAATATGAAGATTCTCCGACCTATTAAGTGCCATCCGTTTGCTAACTAACCCCATTAAAATCCTTCTTTTAACTGATTTTTTCCTATCAGGTTCACTTATGCTCATGATGCAAGCCATTGAGCAGTAATAATTTGTCCTAGCTAGATTATTGTAGCCATATTTCGCTGCATATACAATCGATAATCATCACTCACAATGTTACAACAAACAATAAATACCATGCCCATCATGTTGTGTCGACTCACCCAATGTGTCATTTTATATATGTTACCTCTAAAAACAAGATTGCCTTAGTAAAAAGAGCATCGAAAGGAGTCTACTACAGGCTTCTTGTTGCGAAGGGTTTTGCCAGTGGCAAGTCCGCATGATCAGCCATTAGACGTATGTTTAAGCGCTGTCGTATGTCAGTCACTCCGCCATCTTAGCTGATGGGTCCTTAGTACGTGCGATGTCAAATGATCTCAGAAATCTTCAACGAGTATTTTTCAGTTTATCTTGACACTGGCCTAAATGCGACGTTTAACTGTGTCATTTCTTGTCCTCTTCTGGTAACACAACCGTTTAACTTTTTTTTTCAGATACAGCATTTTTATATCTATCTAAATGCAAATTTATGTGAGCGGATATCTAATCGGTAAGGAGAACTTCATGATATCATAGAAGAATAAAGCATTCAACCCATCCATGGACATTCTTGCCTAAACTGAAGACCGGTCGCTATCTCATCTCTTTCTGATAATATTTCCTGAAAGGATTTCTCTCGATTAAGTTTAACATTACCCAGGCGAGTTTCATTCATTCAAACGTATCGATACGTATTTCGCAAACGTTTCGGCACTATGATTCCCATTATGTAGCTCACAGATACTTCGTGCAAATCATAGACCCAGGTCAAAATGCTCTTGATGTTGCTTTGACGCCGTGTACCCCACTGGAATTTGCTACTTATAATACTGCTAATAGTTTAAGGGGAGCGGCCAGATCCACTGTATTATGTCCAAATATTTACCCATGTAATTTTTCTAATAACGCTTATAGTCTTGTTTATTTGCTTGTGTCCAACCGAACCCGAAGCGCCAACATTTGCAGCTGCTTTTCAATCTGCAAATTTTGTATATGGT